>NC_073694.1:79003541-79246041 GCF_029784165.1 Wyeomyia smithii
AAAGATCAAATCTCTGGTCGCAGTGGAAAATGTACCCAACAGGAAAAAAAAATTATATTATTATATTAAAATAATATCACACTTTATGTTATTATATATATAAATATAAAAAAAAACATATAGTTAAGGACTTCTAAACACTGAGATTTATTTGATTTAAATCCAAAAATATTCACTCTACATCATATTAGAAAACGCTTGGATTTGTTCACTAACTCATTACTAAAACGACCACGAAACTCTGCTTGAGATTAACTGGGTTCCTTCTGACCCAGATCTAACTACCAGTATTATCAATCACTACTAGCACGATGTGTTCTTATACTGGCCATTGATACTTGATGCCAGCTGACTCGTCGTTTGGCTACTCGGGTCATATTAACTGGATACCGGCCGTACTGGTCGTTGATACGCGAAGACTACTAAATCGTCTTCTGGTTTCTCGTGGGCATGACGATTGAGCTGGATGTCGTATGTGCCTCTGCTTCGTCAGACGAGTGCTTTTGATATGTGATGGCAATCTTATACTGTACCTACGAAATTACGGCATCTAAAAGAAATAAAAAATGGATCGGTTTTCTGATTGAAAATACTTTCGGCCTTTTCTACGATGAAGAGTAATTATATTACGATGAATAATTTGCAACCTACTTACGTTTCACATCCCCGAACTCAGAAAAATATCACTTTCTTCAGGAAATATTCAATCCACTTGAAAAGAAAGCAAAAACGATTGGACTGTTGTTATTCTAAAAGTAGCTAGCTGTCACTTAGCGACGTTTCGTCTCCATTCCTCCAGCGGAAAGAAGCTACCTCGCCGCGCGCCTACTTTTTGATCAAACTGTTACACCATGTTCTATACATCATGGTCCAGACTTATGTCCAATCACTACACGTTAAACACGCACCTCTTTCGTATTGGGCTTGTAGACAGTCATCACTGCGTTTGTGGCGATGGCTACCATGACATCGAGCATGTTGTTTGGTCGTGTGCCGAATTCTGTGATGTTAGGTCCGAGCTCATTGATTCCCTCCGGGCCCGAGGAAAACAACCGAACGTTCCCGTTAGAGACATTCTGGGAAGCGGTGATCTCCAGTACATGACACAACTGTACTGTTATTTGAAAAATGCTGACACTAAAATTTAAAATTCTTTTGTCTATTTGTCAGAATACCCGTATACGACGCTGGAGACACGAACACAAGAGCCTACATCTATGTTTGAAAAACAAGAAGAACACCAGTCGAAACACAAATAGATATATCTTAATTAGTTTTAAGCAAGAATTGTATTTCCCCTCCTCTCACCTTTAATCCCCACTAGCTCGTAGTCGGCCGCGAGAAATAAAAAAAGTTCCTGCTAATCTAGAAACATAAAATTGTATCGTGCCGTGTCAAATAAACCATATTAAATCAATGTCACAAATCTGGTTCGTTCTTGTGTGCAATGTTCTAAAGCAGCCAAGTCAAACATTAAAATACACTTAGAATCATGGCCTGTTCCCGAATGTCCGTGGCAGCGTGTGCATGCAGATTTTGCTGGCCCTGTAGATGGGCAATTTTTCCTGATTGTTGTGGATGCATTCAGTAAATGGCCAGAAGTAATACCGTCTAAACGAATCACTACGGCAGCAACGTTCGCTATGTTCAGGAAAATATTCGCCAGACATGGTATGCCGGAGACGCTGGTAACCGACAATGGAACGCAGTTCACCAGTGTCGAATTTGCCAGTTACAGTGAAACTAACGGAATCCTGCACCTAAAAACTCCACCGTATCATCCCCAGTCAAATGGGATAGCTGAACGGTTTGTAGACGCATTCAAGCGAACCGTGAAAAAAAATTACAGCGGGGGGAGAGACTCTCCGTGAAGCTTTAGATACATTTTTATTATGCTATCGTTCTACCCAAATTCGTAGTGCATAAGAGGGCAAGCCACCAGCAGAATTGCTACTTGGCCGAAAGCTGAGAACGTCACTTGATCTTTCGATGCCACCTGCACCATATCATAAACCAGTGATCTCAAATCAATCAGAACAGTTCAACAGGAGACATGGAGCAAAGGCATATAGGTATGATGCCAATGATTTGGTTTGGGTGAAAGTTTATCGAAACAACACATGGACTTGGGAATCAGGGAAAATAGTTGTTGGCAAAGTTGTTTACAATGTGTGATTAGTGGAACAACAGAAACTCATCCGATCGCATGGCAATTAGCTGCGAAAAAGATTCGAGTCCGAGAAACTTAATGCGGTAAATCAGCACGCGTTCCAGATACCGCTTAATATTTTGTTAGATTCTTGCGGACTGACCCAGCAGTCAACCACAGCCCGGCTTCCAGAACCACCCACAATCACCATTATCCGAGAATGTAACTTCGTTTGAAGATGAATCTGTGGAAAACCCAGTGCAAAACATCAGTAGTTGTATAGAAACCATTTCCCAGCAAAAACCAATACCTAGCCTGTCTTCCAGGACCAGAAGACCACCAGTGAGGTACGCATGTCATTCTTACTAAAAAGGGGAGGTGTTGTAGGACTACCCTACCGACTGGCACTGGCTCACCGTCTGACTTACACGCTCGTAAATAATAACTCATAAACTGAGCAACTCTGACTCAGTTTAGAACGATGTTCGTAGACGTCAAAAATTGAGTAGAAGTCCTTTTTGATTTTGAGTAACTTTGACTCACTTTTTGGGTTCCCTTCATATAACTTCTTTCTGAGTAACGTCGCATATAACGAAGTCCATTTTGAAAGGTGATTATGATGTGCACGCTCGTAAATAATAACTCATGAACTGAGCAACTCTGACTCAGTTTAGAACGATGTTCGTAGACGTCAAAAAATGAGTAGAAGCCCTTTTTGATTTTGAGTAACTTTGACTCACTTTTTGGGTTCCTTTCATATAACTTCTTTCTGAGTAACGTCGCATATAACGACGTCCATTTTGAAAGATGATTACGATGCACGCTCGTAAATAATTACTCATGAACTGAGCAACTCTGACTCAGTTTAGAACGATGTTCGTAGACGTCAAAAAATGAGTAGAAGTCCTTTTTGATTTTGAGTAACTTTAACTCACTTTTGGATTCCCTTCATATAACTTCTTTCTGAGTAACGTCGCATGTAACGACGTCCATTTTGAAAGATGATTTTGATGATGATGTATGTCACACGACGCTCATAAGTAATAACTCTAAAATGAGTAACATTTGACGCATTTTCGTAAAAAGTGGAACAACTCTAAAATTGAGTAACTCCACAAATACTCAAAACTGAGTAACACTAGGCGTATTTGAAAATGAGTCATTATTACTCAAAATTTGAGTACGACATTACTCATTTTTTGGGTACAGTTCAATTTCCTTACTGGCTAGAAATCCGCCACGACCAATAAACGACACCACATATTCATCAATAATTTTACCTTGTAATAATAGTAAACAGTTATGATGCCTTCTGAGGCGCAAACAGTTAAAAAACATATGTCACAAACTGAAGCACATCATAATCACCTTTCAAAATGGACGTCGTTATATGCGACGTTACTAAGAAAGAAGTTATATGAAGAGAACCCTAAAAGTGAGTCAAAGTTACTCAAAATCAAAAAGGACTTCTACTCATTTTTTGACGTCTACGAACATCGTTCTAAACTGAGTCAGAGTTGCTCAGTTTATGAGTTATTATTTACGAGCGTGTACCGTGTCAGCTATCGAGATGCTTGTCACTAGTGATGGGAAATATCGCCAAGAACGGACATCGATAACAATCGATAATTCCGGGACTTTTATCGATATTATCGATAAGTATCGATAATTTGACAGCTAACGTTTGCGGTGAAAAAATTTTTTTCAGATGATGAAAAAAAACTATTTCAGATGGCGATGAAAAAAAAACTATGACATATAATTGAGTTGGATAAATTTCCCATGGAAGGTTGTCATGTTAGCTTCCTCACAAAAAATATTACGTCCTTGCGTGCAGCCTTCCGACAGTTAACCGGAACATTCGCCATGGCGGACGAAAACATGCGTGTAGCCATGTTTGTAAGCTCTTTCTTCGTTTTTTTTATTTCCTCCTCCGTTTTCGAGACAAAATTGTTGGAATAGATCTTGCGCTTCAAATTTGCCCAGAAATTCTCGATGGGAAGCAGCTGGGGGACATTGAGCGGATTCGCCGACTTCGGTACCACATCAATATTCAGCCGCTCCATCTTCTCCAACGATCGCTTCGAATAGTTGGCCGACGTCAAATCTGGCCAGAACACCGTGTCTTCGCGCTTATGGTATTTCTTGATGAACGACGCAACTTCTGTCAGGCACTTCGTACTCAGGGATGCCACATGTACAGATTAATCTGTATTTTACAGATTTTTGGCCGAAGTAACGGTACAGAATCTGTATATACAGATATACAGATTTTCGTCGAAAAGTACAGATTTACAGATTTTTCGAAATTGACATTAATTTTTAAAAACAATCCAAATTGAACATATTTTCAACTCCTCACACGTTTTAAGCTAAAAATTTCGTTTATGTACCATAAAAACTCAAAAAATACAAAGTTCTTTGTGTTTAAACAACACAGATTTTTTTTACAGATATTTTTGTTCCAGATACAGATGTTCAGATTTTTTCAAGGGAAAACACTGATTTAAATGTGGCAACCCTGTTCGTACTATAAATGTCCCCGTGCACGGCCAGCCCGGAGCGAAAGAAGAGCAATTTTGACATCCCTTTCTCGCTGATTGACAGCAACAGCCGCACCTTCTTGGGGAACTTGGTCTGTGAAATAAACCTTACCTCGATGCTCACTTCCTTCGTGGGGGAGGTAAAATACGGAGAGCCCTGCTAGTCGTTGCCATCCAGGGTGAGATAGGTCTAGTCGTCCAATACCACTGCCGCGTCGCGATTCACCGGGAAAATTGACTTGACCATCTTCAACCGCTGTCGCTGCGTCATTGCCTGCAGCTCCAAGACCAGTGGACGGGACTGCCGCTTCCTACATGTATGTCCATGTTCTCCAGATGCTTTTTCACTGTTTTAAAGCACGCACCAATCTCTCTGCCAAGTGCACGCAGCGATTTAGCTACTTTTCCCTCGGTCTTCCTTTTCAGCATCCTTGGAAGCTTCTTGTCGCTCAGGGTCGTTGGCCATCCGGAATCGGGCTTTCTTTCGATGCTCTGATCGTTGTCCAATAGTGTCAAGATGTTGTAGATGCCAAAACCGACATACCCGGGGTCAACAAAGTGTCGCACGATGACCGTTTTTGACGCGGCGGGGTACCGTTCTTTGAACGCGCACACTTCTGAACGGAGTAGCTTCACTTTTTTCGCCATCACAGTTAGAGTTTGACTGATAGGGCTGTCAATTTTTTTTGCTAACTCATGGGTTACTATGTTTGATTTTTTTTACCGCAAACGTTATTCGACAAATGCAATTTTGCTATATAAATTTGTTAAAAACAGAGACAGTGATGGCTCAAACAGAATGGATACGTTGCGTTGCGTTGACGTCAATGTGACAGTAAATGTATGGGCTAACTGTCAAATTGCCGCAAACGCAGCCGCAACGTATCCATTGTGTTAAGGCCTTGAATGACAAATCTTACGATACTGCAAATGAAAATTCAAACAACCGGACGAGTTAAACAGTTTGTTTTGGAAAGTCTTCGGGTTTTACGCCGAGAGTGCTTTCTACGGAGTAGTTTCAAGCTGAAGTTTATTTTGAAGGTTGTATAATAAGGGAAATAATTGAAGCAGGCAAAATTCTGTCAATTTTTAAATGGCCAAAACTACACGAAAAATGAATCAATTCTGACAAAACTGGTTTCATTTTACTGGAAAACTGTCCTAGTTTCCTAGTGTTACTTGAGAACTGGACGTGACCAAGGTTCACTGGAAATGTTTCGGATTTCCGGAGTGTGTGCCAAAGTGTACATTTTTGCAACGCGTAGAACTTTTTATGATATTCTGTTTCACTTTGGTTTATATGTTGTCAATAAATAAGAATTTATTTCGGGTTCATTGGTAGCCAAAGATTGGAAATTCGCCAAGGAATCATCGAGGTATGAATTTATTAAGTATGGGTGTTGATTTTGGCGGTTTTTTCCCTGTTGGGTACTAATTTTCTTTGAGCTTGCAGCACTCTAGCAGAATTCAATCGAACATTGTGGGTGTGTAGGTCATAGAGCAATTTATCTGGATTAACATTTAAATAGATCAGATTATTTTCACACGGATTTTGTCTAAAAGGTTATTTTTGCAGCTTTTCAAATTAACGTGGTTTTTACGCGAATTTTTGAATTAAAGCGGTTTATCAAGCGGATTTTTGAATTAACATGGTTTTTTCACGAGGCATGTATCCCCCGCATAAGAAAACCTAACTGTATTTGAACCTTTTTCTTATGAATCAATATATCTTAGTAAAAGTTATCTGAACTTTCCTTCGAAAATATAAAAAAATGAGTTTAAGATCCTACTCTGAAAACAATATAATTTTAAGAACAAAAAAGGATTTTAGAAAATATCGGTGATCTCAGATTTTTTTGAATGAAGTATTTTAGATAGACAATTTAGTTGCCTAAAACGCTCTATGCGTTGCAAAAATGTACACTTTGACACACACTCTTGAAATCCGAAACATTTTCGGTGTAGGTAGGTCATACCAAGTTCCCAAGTAATACTAATATAATACTGTTTTCCAGCGAAATGAAACCAGTTATCAAAATTGATTCATTTTTCGTAAAGTTCTGGCCATTTAAAATCCGAGAGAATTCTATTTATCTCAATTATTTTGTCTACCTCCTGTATACATCAGGATACTTTTTTGGCGCAACAATTTCGTTGATTTGGATTTTTAGTGGAACTAAAAATTGTTTGTTGGGTAACAGATACTTTAAACTTAAACAGTTCCAAGTTAAACTAAACAATTACCAATAGACTGCCGCTATGCATGTCCATCATATTATAAGAGTTGGCGAGCCAAAGAAAATGCATTTCATTACAATTTCGTATCATTGCTTTTTATGAGATAGTGCAAAAAGTTTGGATATTTTTTCAAAGTTCTCCAGTACTAAGTTGTCGAATTCATCTGTTCTTAGGAAACTAAAAACTATCAATACCTATTTAGTTACCTATATTTCTCAGAAACTCAGTGCCACCCGTGGCGAACCGTTACACCACCCCCAAAAATGCTAAATCTTGTCGAATAGCAGCACCCAACAAATACCTAGCGGCAAAAGCAACTCCTGGGGTAGGGTAGGTGAGGTCTCCTTCTTTTGGGTCTCCTCCAGTAACCAGCCGCACTGACTTGTGCTCACCCTTATAATATCGATAATTATCGTTAACGTCAAAAAATTAACGATAATATCGATGACCAGCATTTATCGATATTATCGATAAGTATCGATAGGTTTCCCATCACTACTTGTCACTTCTGATGTACTTGCCTTCAAGATAATACCAATCTAGGCCCACCACGTTTTAAATGTTTTATATTAGTTAATGGAATACACTATTTTATTTGTTCTTGTTTTGTGTTTCACATCCACAACAGTTACCCAACTTAATAATGAAGACAGTACACTTTATGTCCCTAACAACCCTCAAGTGTACCTGCACAGTTTACTAAAAAAACAATGCAAAATTTAGTAAAGGGACAATCCTACAGAACGCACCAGCGAAGTAAGATTGCACATACTATTTCTTTTAGTCATTATGGTGCACTTTTTGGTATGAGAACTGAAGAAAGCTGAGTTTAGGAGCGCTTCTCGCTTGAAAATGCTTTGCGGCACTAACTTTGAAAACCCATATCTTTTGAACAAAAAATGACACAACTCGAAATTTTCAGGAGAGTTTCCAAATTCTGTTAAAAATACGTTTTTTTTTAATTTTTCAGTGTCCCAGAACATCATATTCCAATATATTGTTTAAACAGTTACCATTGAAAAAATATTTTTTCTCCGAAAAAAGTATTTTCATAAACTACAACTCAGCATGCATCTGCTTTGAAAATTTTATCAAATTCGATGCAATAGTTTCTAAGATATGTCTATTTTAAAAGAATATTGACCTTAATTCCAAATAACAATAACAACTTCAAAACTTACTCAATTTCAATAAAAATTGGAAAATCAACTTCCCGAGTGATACTCTTGAAGTTTTTAATACTTATTTGAAAAATTAGACATCGCGATTCTTAGTTTCACGAATTCTGACCCATCTATTACTTAGGAGAGCAACTACAAATCAGAAAATTTACCAAATTCAAAAAAAAACTGTATACGAGTCAAATTTAAAATGCACAAAAACTTTAGTAAATGTAGCTTGAAACGTCTGAAAACACTTCTTTCAAATAGAAAAGATGATTTCTGAACTTAGTTCAGTAATTTAAAAATATCACTGATGTCTAGAAAAAGCCAACAATGGAAATAATAGTTTATGACGCATTATTTAGACAGAAAATATTAAAATAAAATATGATCATGAATTACCAAAAATGACTGTGAAATGTTTTCGCAGGTAAAGAAGAAACAAAAGAAAAGAGACGTCTAAAATTATGTTCTAAAAGCCTTTAGAAAACGGATCTAGCAGATAAGGTATTCCGAACCAACTTGAAATGCTTAGCAAAGCTTTTGAAATACAACAACAACAACAAAAAAACGAAAACTAAGAAAATGATCTTGAATTTGGTTCAAAATAATAAATTAATTCTATGGAGAAGAAAAGGTCAAAAAGAAAACTATTTAAATTCAGCCAAATGGTTGAAGAATAGAAGCGTTCTGAAAGAAAAGGGTAAAGCAGAAAATGATTCCAAATTTAGTGAAAAGTGGATTGATAGATGGATGAGATTAAAAACAAAACTTATTCCAAATTGAGCTTAGTTGAAGCTTCCTCAAAGACCTCTCCTAACGAGAATGATTAAAAAGAAATATATCTTAGAAGCCAAGTTTATTAGCAATACAGCTGACAAATCTAAAACCAGAAAGGTTGTAGATATTTTAATGCAGATCAAGACTTTTTGGCAGATTTTCATTTTTTAGAAAAATATCGTGCCCACGTGGACATTATCATTAACCACCCCCCCACCCCCCAATAGTGGACATTTGCGCAGACCCCCCCCCCCCCCCCTTCTCACCACTCAAGTTGTCCACGTGGAATGTGGACAGTCCCCAAATCACCGTCATCGTTATTCGTAAAGAAATTACACAAAATGATTTATTGAACTAGTCACCAAACGAACTCATTAACAGATTAAAAACACTTTTCATTACATTACATGTCAATTTAATTCCTGTCAAAGGATTTGTTTTTATTATATTAAGGTACCAATGGGTCATATACCTTTCAAATAAAAATAAAAGGTCAGGAAACGCCAGCGATGCGGATACAATCTTCATTGCCGTGTTTGATTTTTGCTGACTGGTTATTGTAGATTTATCTTTAAAAAATAACAATGAATGACACGTCTCTTTCAATTCAACATTAGATAATGGAATGCCAACGTTCAACAAACAAGTTTTTGAAGAATCTGGACTAAAATGTCTGGGTTTATCTGTCTGGATTCTCCTTTGTTGAAAGTAATCCACTTAAAACCATGTCAAATTTTCCATTCACGTATTCATCCATTTCTTCGAAATTCTGATTTCCGGTATCGGCATGTTTCGGAACATCCAATAGAAAATCATCACTTTCAGTTGGATCATCTAAGGAACCGAGTTTCTGCTGGTAAAACGTCGGATTGAAGTATCGGATTACTTCATCTTTTAGGTATTTATAGTGCTCTTCATCATCAATCACATCATTTAAAAACATGGTCCGCAAATTTTCAGCAGACATTTCTATATCGGGGTGAGCCGCGCGAAAATCTTCCCAGAAGAACATGTGTTGGGAATGTGCTATTCCAGATACCCGATAAACGTGAAGAATCATTCTTTGTGGTAATCCAAATATTGTGAAGAACTTGGCATAATCTAAGTACGAAATGTTATAAGGATCACATTCATGATAATTTCAATATAATTACTTACCCATTTTAATAAGCAAAACTACTTTAACTCAGGCAGATAAAAAGTAAGCTACAAACGCAACATATTATTTCAAATTATTTTCCCAGCTTTTCTGTTCCGCAGTCCGCTTCGGTTTTGGCCCGTTTTAGGTAATCTCAGGGCAGAGATGCCAGATGTTTTTGAAAAATGTCTGCAACTGCTCGAAAAACCGAGGAAATGAACTGTTGGCCCTGACGACTCTGTTGATATCGTTGATATTGGTTTGTTTTTTTTTTGCGAAAGTGAAGGAGGGTAATATTTTTGCTTATGTTTTTATATTATTGTTCCAGTTGAAAATCGAAATATCGACTCGCGACTTTCGATTTTTTTACCTTATGCACAATGCGCATAGTGTCGCATCTAGTGCGCTGTATTGCGCGTCAGATGCGTTATACAGCGCACCTGATGCGACATTATGCGCATTGTGTATAAGGTTAAAAAATCGAAAGTCGCGAGTAATTATTTCGGTTTTCAACTGGAATAATAATACATAAATTGACAATTGCATATGAAAACTCGCGTAGGTGCGAACAGACTTAAAAATCTCTTTTACTTGTGTCAGGGCCAATGAGCGCTATTCGGGACTACGAAGCTGCTGATATTTGTTTGAGTTTTCACATAAGAGAGCAAAGGAAAGAAATATTTTTGCTTTTGTCAACACGCATACTCTGAAAATCGAATACGAAAGTTTACGTGAGTGCGAGCAGCCTTTAAAATCTTTTTGAGCTTCGCAGTCGCAAATGAGTTATAATGTTATGCTGCTATGCTGATGTTTTTGCTCTTTTCTGGCTTGCGTTTGCTTGTTATAGATACAAATATCTCATCGTTCCTTTAATTTTCGAACGGAAATCTCATTATAAATTATTAAGAGTTTTTTACATAGATTACATCTTTTTTTTTTTTGGATAATAATCAGATTCACTGTGTCTACTTAAGAAACGCAAGAGTTAAGCCACATACATAAGACATACATAACACTCAGGAAGAAATCTTCAAAAAAAGTTGGTACAAAATGAACTACTCGAATAGTACCATACTCTGAATAAAATCGCTGTTTGAGTAGTTTATGGAGGCGGTGTACCTGCGCAGCCCTGATGCATTTGTCTCGTTCCTACGCGAAAATTGCTGCATTTATAGATCATTGCACACGAAAAATAACCTCACTTTTCCGACACTTCCCACGGGTTTGTTTACAATGTGTTCCATTCACTGTTTATGTGATAGGAGTGAAAATGAGTACGAAAAAGATGGGAAAATTCTCCGCCTATGCGAATTCGTTACTGTGATCTTTTGGTTTATTCATGGAAACGCAAATTTGACCAAGACACTTCCGCATTTTTATTCGGGCCGAAAATTTCACTATGTAAACAAACCCGCGACAACTGTCAAATCCCTTTCTTCTTGTTTTGTGACGTCATCGTGCAATGATCTACATATTTTGTAAGCAGGGATACCAGATGTGCAGATTCCTCGACTACTTTGTGATAAGGTCGTATGTCTAAACGTACACTCAAAAAATAAACCTCGTAGTATTCACTTGAAAAGTTACGTAGATTTTTTCCACCTAGTTTTTCAGGTGAATGTAACGTGTTCTGGATATGACTTATTGTGTAACGTAACTCAGATAAAAATTAAGTGGTTTTCAAATAGACTTCACTGGAAAAAATTATAACAATTGCGTTGATTTTAGTTAAAGGTTACGTGTTTGTACAGTGAAGCTTACTGAATCTCGTAGTATCATCTATGTGAATTTATGGTAGATTTTAAAATTTGCACACCAACACGCACATAACATATATTTTTAGTTCACGTAACATTTACTAGTATGACACTTGAATATCAAATGAAAATCCATTGATGTTTACTGCGATGCGAATAAGATTTATGTGACACAAGTAACTCTTATTGGATTCCAATTTTTTGTCGTTTATGTGACATTTCAGGTGAATCTTACATTTGTCGTTGGTTCAGTGTAAACAAAACGAGTAAGAGTTATATTCCTTGTACTTCACAAGCACAAATCTCGACTACTTTGTGATAAGGTCGTATGTCTAAACGTAAACAAAACGAGTGAGAGTTATATTCCTTGTACTTCACAAGCACAAATCATCTCTCACTAGTTTTGTTTACGTTTAGACATACGACCTTATCACAAAGTGGTCGAGAAATCATCTCTCACTAGTTTTGTTTACGTTTAGACATGCGACCTTATCACAAAGTGGTCAAGATTTGTCTGCAAAACGCAGATTTTTAGATTCCGTGTGCAGATTTTTATTGATTTGCAGATATTCACAGATTTTCCATAGTTTCTGCAGATTTTTCTCCTTAAGCCTGTAGTACACTCTTTGACCGAGCGTCAAATATTTGTCTCTTTTTGACCAATAAAAATTTGGTCAAAGATAATTATTTGTCACTCTCCGATTTTAACATGGGGCAAACACAGGCAAACAACAACCATGATGTCAAATAAATTTGACCATTATGTCAGATAGTCAAATATTTGACCATCAGACAAAGAGTGTACTACAAGCTTTATATTTGCGCAGTTTTTCTTAAAATGTGTGCAGATTTTTATAGACTTTAGCCTGTAGTACACTCTTTGTCTAATGGTCAAATATTTGACCTTCTGACATAATGGTCAAATTTATTTGACATCATGGTTGTTGTTTGCCCCATGTTAAAATCGGAGAGTGACAAATAATTATCTTTGACCAAATTTTTATCTGTCAAAAAGAGACAAATATTTGACGCTCGGTCAAAGAGTGTACTACAGGCTTTTCACCAGCGCGAGCAAATTTTTTTCGAATCACGAATAGATTTTTTTCAGATTTCAAGCTGATTTTTCCGGTTTTTCGAGCAGTTACAGACATTTTCAAAAACATCTGGCATCTTCGTTTGTAAGAAACTGACATCTCTGGATCAAAAAGGTTACCGAAAAAGAGCGGGAGAGGAAAGCTGGGAAATTAATTTTATATCGTTTGAAGAGTTCCGAGTTGCTTAAAACTTTTTTGTGGTCTTAACCTGTACAAGTGTCTAAGTAAACAAGTTTACTCGAACATGGAGTTTTCTGAAATGGGTAAGCAATTTGTATTTAAAGTTAATCGAAGATGTGATTTTATTTTATTACATTTTGCGCTTAGATTCTGCTAGCTCCTTCACAATATTTGGCACAGATGATGAACCAAGATTGCCACAAAGGATGATTCTTCACGTCTATCGAGTTTCGGGAATACTAGATGCACAAAACTTGTTTTTCTGGGAAGCGTTTCGCGCCGCAAACCCCGATATAGAAATGTCTCCTCAAAATTTGCGGGACATGTTTTTCAATAAGGTGATTAATGTTGAAGAGCACTACCAGTACATTAACGATGAAGTGAAGCAATACCTTAACCCGACGTTCAATCACTGCGAACTAGATAACTTAGAACCTGGTGATTTGATTGAAGCTGATGATTTTCTATTAGATGTTCCGAAACATGTCATTACCGATAATCTGAATTTTGAAGAAATGGCTGAATACGTTACTGTACCGTTCACAGTAAGACACAATCTACCAATTATACCACTAGATATGCACACTTTTACACATTCAGAATGTTCCATGTCGCAGGACGATTTTCGTGAAAATTTTGACCGTATTTTAAGTCAATTACTTGTAACAGAAGAGAAAGGTAATCTTACGGCTGCAGAGGTTCAAGAGAAAGTTGTGACGCAAACAGAAGACGGAATTTCATTGCAACATCGATCAAAACCTGGTGTGATAGTTGTTAACTTTTCAAATAGTGGTGAAACGGTTCGAGACAGTGACAGTCGACAGAACGAGCCGTTTTTTGCTGAGTTCAGCTTCAAGCCAAAGCGTATCACCAAACGCGGCAGATCAATCGATGATTCTGAAATTGTGTGTTGTCCAAAGAAACGATCACGAGTTGTTCCCAGCAAAATCCAACAACGGCGATTAAGACGATTATATTCGGCTCCAGATGATTCATAAACCTAGTTGAACGTTGAAGTTCAAGATGTTAAGTTAAAAGATATATGACATTTATTGTCTTCTTTTTTATATTATAAGTCCTCTATTACCAGTCATTATCAGTTGAACATTGACTATATTCAGATGGTTTTATCCGGCTCCAGATAACTCGTAAACGCTGACGTTTCCTCACCTTATTGTTATAAGTTGAGAAGGTACTTGACGTACATTGCTATCTTTTTTAATTAGAGACAAATCCATTAAATTGATTTTTAACATGTATTAGAAGTAACTTAAAACGTTTTTTAATGTGGTCATGTAGGTATTATTCGTTGAATAAAGATCGCTAATAATCTTTCTGTTTGAGCGATATGAATTGGTTCATCTGCATACTTTCATCTATGATTATATCCACTTACCGCATAAGTGTACCTTTATATGTGATTTTCTTTCTTGCAGCAACCCGTCCAAAGGCAGAACTACGTAATTTGATTATGCGAACTACTTGTACTATTGCAAATTATTGTACCTAATATATTATTTGTCATATAGGCAGAGCCGGATTTACGATTGTATGGGCCCGGGGCCCAGTTCCAAGTGGGGGCCCTAAAATATTTATTTTTCATACGAGTACGAGATTTACACCAGAGGTGCCAGATGTTTTTGAAAAGAAGTCTGCAACTTCTCGAAAACCGGAAATTTTTTCTTGATATAAAAAAAACCTACCGTAATTTGAAAAAATTACGATCCACAGGCAAAAATTTGCCCTCAAAAAAACTGTGCAAATATTAGGCGACCAAGACAGTAATCTACAGAAACTAGGAAAAAAACCTACACACATCTGCAGGTCAATAAAATCTGCACACGAGCTCTGAAAATCTGCATTTTGCAAAGCACATCTGGTATCTCTGATTCGAACAAGTTAGCAATAGCAATGCATTAAAAACTTGTGGGTTATTTTTCTCTCGGCTTTACATACCTAGCTACAAAAACGTGATGGAAATTGAGTTGATCAAAAAAAAAAAAATGGTTTTAGAGCCGTAGTGGCTTCGGCAATGTTGATCCATTAATTATTCTCCATTTTATAGAAGTTGCAGTTTCGTGATTAATCCACCAAACAGTGAGAAACAAATTTTACTTTTTTCATTTTTACATATAAAAATTCACTTTGTTTGGCAAAGTTATAGCACGTTCTATGAAAAACAGCTTTGTTAAAGACACCGTGCTTCTATCTGCCAGTTTTAATGGACTTTTGTGGAGTTTTCTACAGATTGCCACTAAAAATCAATTTTTTCGATATAACATTTAATCACAATTTTTCAATGTTCTACAATGTTGTCTGCTACATCTGAACAAATGATTTCATCACACAAAGTTTATTTTTATCTCTCATATTTCTTTCATTATTGACGATTTTTTTAAAATAATGCACTAATATACTAAGAAATATCATCAAAATCTGCAAATATCCGCAGACTAAACAATTTTTATATTAAAGTATAAGTAAAACATCATTCAACTCACATATAGGCATTTGTCTCTCGCTGCCTCCTGTGTAGATATATGTAAGTAAATGAGAGCTCTATTACATAAAAATTTTCAGAAGCTGATTAAATAAAAGCGATAAAAATAAACTTTTTTAGGTGACCTTATGTGTTTTATTATAGTAAACAACATTGAAAAATTTTAGAAAATCACTAAAAAAAGTTATATTAAAAATTAATTCTAAAGGGCATTCCAAAGAAAACATCACATTAGTTGATTTAAATTTGTAGATAGAAGTATGGTGTCTTCGACAAAGTTGTTTTTTATAAAATGTGATACAACTTCACTCAGCAAAGTGGATTTTTATATCCAAAAATGAGAAAAATAAAATTCGTTTCTCACTCTTAGGTAGATTAATCTCAAAATTTTAGTTTCCATGATATGGTGAATAATTACTGAAACAACTTTACTGAAGACACTGTGGCTCTAAAATCAATGTTTTGGGTCAAAATAATTTCGATCACGTTTTTACAACTTAGGCAACAGTGTGCACTGGTTCGAATCAAACGGTGTGTTAATGAGTATCATTCCAAGAGAATCTTAGGTGAACTCTCATGGATGTAGTTGTGATATTGGCCCTCGCGAAAAAATAACACTAAAGAAAAGACTGAAAGTCATATCGACACGGTCTGTTCATATATTCTTGCTGTAAATCGAACTTTTGATTTAATCTCATTTTTGATAGAGAGAAAAATTGTTCTCGATTTGTGGGGGCCCGGGGCCCGGGCCCCCCCTTAAATCCGGCTCTGCATATAGGACTTGTGATAGTGTACTGAACGTAGACCATTGGGTTCGGGTATCCGTCGCTTCAACCAGAGAAAAGTGTTGAAATCAGATTCAAAGCCAGAAGCCGTTCGATTCTGGGTTCATTTATTGAACTGTTTTATATTGCTAAACGTATGTCTCCATTTATTAAGTCTACACATTGATTTACAAATATTGATAGGTATATACAAGACGGAGACAACTAGCCGATACAATTGAAGTGACGTACGCAAATATATGCTTCTTCTGCACTTTACGAAGTCGAACACCTTATCTATTAGTTTTTTTGTTATTATAATTTTAATTATTATTTTCATTATAATTAATATTATTTTTATTTTCAATATTATCACATTCATTATCATTATTATTGCTTTCATTATCATTCTCATTTTTATTATTATTATTATTAATTTTTTTCTTCCTCATCTATAATTTATTTGACACGGCACAAATACAATTTAATGTTTAACGGCGCCAATTATATCTGGTAGCTTACTTTCTAAAGTATCTTAATAACTAGAAGCAAATTTTTTATCCTCGCTGCCGACTACGAGCTGAAACTAAATCTAACTTAAAGCTAGAATGTTTTGCATTAAAAGCACTGATTTGTTGTTTAATGGTTTTCCATCGCCATAGGTAAGCAGCATATTGAATATGTTCCGCTGCTGGGCCAAGATATTACGGACTGGCATATTGGGTTGTCTCCCTCGGGACCTGAGAGTATCGTGCGGGTCTAGTTGCTGTTTCCGGATCCGGGGTCTTAACGTGTTCTTGTCGTTTGGTTGGATGTAGGCGGAAGGGAATAGGATTAAACTGGGGCGTGGATGGATTTCAGGAAAACGTATATAAGGGACATGTAGGATAGGTCACGGCTCGCCAAGACATCACGAACAGGAACAGCCGGCTGCCTACTTTCGGCCTGCAGGGAAGCTATTAATTTAGAACTGGCGTCACGGTGTACAGGGCATGACCAAACCACATGCTCTATGCCGTGATAACCCTCACCACAGGCACAGATACCACTTTCCCCGAGCCCAACACGACGGAGATGCGCGTCAAATCTATAGTGATTAGACATAAGCCGGGACATCACGCAAATGAAATCCCGACCTACATCCAACCCCTTGAACCACGGGTTCGTCGATACTTTGGGGATTATGGAATGTAACCACCTTCCCAATTCCCCTCTGGTCCAAGCATTTTGCCAACTGATGATCGTATTCTGACGTACAAGTGCGAAAAATTCATTAAAAGCAATTGGTCTTTCATAAATATCACCGTTTGTTGCGCCCACCTTAGCCAAAGAGTCCGCTTTCTCATTGCCCGGTATCGAGCAGTGAGAAGGGACCCACGCTAAGGTAATCTGAAATGATTTTTCGGATAAAGCACTCAGATGTTCCCGTATTTTCCCCAGGAAATACGGAGAGTGCTGAACATCTTTCATCGATCGGAGAGCCTCAATGGAACTGAGACTGTCCGTAAAGATGAAATAATGGTCCGTGGGCATTTTTTCGATAATCCCTAGGGTGTACTTAATTGCAGCCAATTCTGCGACGTAGACGAGCAGGATTATCGAGCTTATGGGAGACGGTTAAATTGTTATTGAAAATACCGAAGCCAGTGGACCCATCAAGAAGTGATCCGTCAGTGTAGAACATATTGTTGCAGTTGATGTTTCGATATTTATTGGAAAAAAATTTTGGGGATCTGCTGCACGCGTAAATGATCCGGGATTCCACGAGTTTCTTCTATCATGGATGTATCGAAAAACACAGTAGAATCAGAAGTATTTGATAAGTCGACACGATTTGAAATATTCGAAGAAGGGTTAATATTTTGGGACATGTGATGGAAATACAATGTCATAAAACGGGTTTGAGAATTAAGTTCGATTAACCTTTCAAAATTTTCAATCACGGGACGGTTCAAGACCTCACATTTGATAAGAATACGAGAAGACAGGCTCCAGAAGCGGTTTTTCAATGGTAGTACTCCAGCTAAGATCTCCAAACTCATCGTATGGGTCGACTGCATGCAACCTAAGGCGATACGCAAACAACGATATTGTATTCGCTCCAGTTTGATCAGATGTGTGTTTGCTGCGGAGCGGAAGCAGAAACACCCGTATTCAATAACAGACAATGTCGCGGTTTGGTAAAGCCTTAAAAGGTCTCCTGGATGGGCTCCCCACCATTGTCCGGTTATTGTACGAAGAAAATTTACTCTTTGTTGACATTTATTCATCAAATACCTCACGTGACAACCCCAGGTGCCTTTAGAGTTTAGAGTTTAGAGATACCAAGATATTTGTGTACCAAAACCTGAGAAATCGTTTTACCCATTAACTGTGTTTGAAGCTGAGCAGGTTCATGCTTCCTAGAAAAAACTACTATCTCAGTCTTCTCCGGAGAGAATTCGATACCTAGCTGTAAAGCCCAAGCTGACAAATTGTCCAAGGTATCTTGCAATGGTCCTTGCAAATCGGCAGCTTTGGCTCCTGTAACAGAGATTACACTGTCGTCTGCAAGTTGTCTTATCGTGCATGAATTTGCCAGACATTCGTCGATGTCATTTACATAAAAGTTGTAAAGAAGGGGGCTTAAACATGAGCCCTGGGGAAGACCCATGTAGCTAATGCGAAAAGTTGCCAAATCGCCGTGCGTAAAATGCATGTGCTTTTCGGACAACAAATTGTGCAAAAAATTGTTTAAAATTGGAGAAAATCCTTGTCGGTGAAGTTTGCCCGAAAGAATGTCAATAGAAACGGAATCAAAAGCCCCCTTAATGTCCAAGAACGCAGACGCCATTTGTTCTTTGCGAGCATACGCCAGCTGAATATCTGTTGAAAGCAACGCAAGACAATCATTCGTCCCTTTGGCACGGCGGAAGCCAAATTGAGTATCCGATAGTAGGCCATTTGATTCGACCCAATGGTCTAAACGACGGAGTATCATTTTTTCCATCAATTTCCGGATACAGGATAGCATTGCAATCGGCCTCTAAGAGTTGTGATCAGAAGCTGGTTTCCCTGGTTTTTGGATGGCGATCACCTTCACTTGCCTCCAATCCTGCGGTACAATGTTTCGCTCCAGGAACTTATTGAACAAGTTCAACAAGCGCCTCTTGGCATTGCCGGGTAGATTCTTCAACAAGTTGAATTTGATTCTATCTAACCCAGGCGCGTTATTGTTACAGGACAGGAGGGCAACTGAAAATTCTGCCATCGTAAAAGGTGATTCTATCGCGTCGTGGCCCGGAGACGCATCACGAACAATATTTTGCTCAGGAACAGAGTCCGGACATACCTTCCTGGCAAAATCAAATATCCACCTACTTGAAGACTCCTCGCTTTCGTTGACCGTTACGCGATTTCGCATTCTTCGGGCTGTGTTCCAAAGAGTGCTCATCGATGTCTCCCTCGACGTCTCGTTCACGAACCGACGCCAATATCCGCGTTTCTTTACTTTAGCCAAGCTTTTAAGCTTGGTATCAAGCTCCGAATACCGTAAATAGTCGCCAGGTATACCTCCCTTCTGGTAGGCCAAAAACGCGTCGGATCTTTGCGTGTAGACATCGGAGCACTCTTGGTCCCACCACGGAGTGGGAGGCCGTTCTTTAATCGTTACGCCGGGATATTTCTTCGTTTGGGCTTGCAACGCGGCGTCGAGAATCAAGCCCGCGAGGAGGTTGTATTCTTCAAGTGGTGGATGATGTTGAATCGAATCGACCGCTTTTGAAATCATTTCCTCGTATAACTTCCAATCGACATTCCGTGTGAAGGTCATACGGAATGTCAACTGGTCGCATGCGAGTTGACCCGTTATTAATTGAAATAAGAATAGGCAAATGGTCGCTACCGTGAGGATCGAGGATTACCTTCCATGTGCAATCCAACCGTAGCGACGTCGAACATTAGGATAGATCCAAAGCGCTTGGGCGCGCTGGAGGTTTCGGGATACGTGTCATTTCGCCGTTGTTTAAAATAGTCATGTCGAAGTCATCGCAAAGGTTATAGATTAAAGAGGAGCGGTTATCATTGTAAGGGGAACCCCAAGCCACGCCATGAGAGTTGAAGTCTCCCAAAATCAAACGTGGCGAGGGAAGAAGTTCTATTAAATCAAAGAGCAGCCGTTGCCCAACCTGTGCTCTGGGAGGAATATATATTGAGGCAATACAAAGCTCTTTACCTTGTATTGTCATTTGACATGCGACAACTTCGATGCCTGGAATCGAGGGGAGGTTAATACGATAGAAAGAATAGCACTTTTTAATCCCTAAAAGTACTCCTCCATATGGGGTGTCTCGATCAAGGCGAATAATATTAAAATCATGGAAGTTGAGATCAATATTTGAAGTAAGCCAAGTTTCACAAAGGGAAAATGCATCGCATTTGTTTTTATTTATCAAAACTTTAAACGAATCAATTTTTGGGAAAATACTTCTACAATTCCACTGTAAGACAGAGATAGAATCCTTCATATACGCAGTTGAATTAGGCATCGAAGGATACAATCGCTGCAAGGAGGGGCCATTGGGCAGTAACTGTTGGGAGAAATGCTGTAAGAAAAATTTTAATTGGATCGGGTACATTGAAAGTTTCAAAAATCCAGTCCACAATGTCAGAAAATTTCACTAATCCAGAGTTTGTTTCATCAACTGGATGTGCAAAAGGAACAACTGGGGTTTTAGATGTTCCTGGCAGTGCTGGGAACTCCTTCTGGGACTTTAAATTTGCAAGCCCAGAAGGAGTTTGCTTCGGTTTTTCCGCAGCACTGTTTGGTTTGCTTGTAACTTTCATTTCACTTTGAGAAATCTTAGGACCTTTTCTGGGAAGTTTAGGAGAGGAAATATTTTTCCTCTTTCTAGACTCCCCAGGATTGGCGTAAGATGTTCCCGCTGGTGAATCGTCAGAATCGCTTTCATCAGAGGACAACAGATCATAAGGGTTTGATGTAATGGGAGAAGTGGTAACGGTCTTCTTCAGCATCTCAGCGTAAGAACGCTTTGAACGCTCTTTGAGAGACCTCTTTATTTTATCCCTGCGCTGCATGTACACCGCACATGTCGGGAGCTCATGCTGACTCTCCCCACAGTGAATGCATTTTTCAGCATTTTTACTGCAGGAATCATCCGCATGATTCTCCCCACACTTGCCACAACGTGCCTTATTGCAGCAGTAGGCGGCGGTGTGGCCTAACTGCTTACAATTCAGGCAGTTCATGACGCGAGGCACATATAATCGCACAGGGAGACGAACCCGGTGGATCGAGACGTGGCTTGGTAGCGCTGACCCGGCGAACGTAACTCGAAACGAGTCTGACGGGGTGTATACTGTTTTGCCACCGATGATCGATGCTGACCGCAATTGCTTGCAGTCGAGCCCCTTTACATCGGGACAGGTTTTGTTCTTAAAGCACCCATTGGCACTTTTCAGTATACACTCGACGGACAGACTCGAATCGGTTATGACACCGTCGATCTCCACGTCTCGTGCGGGTATGTGAACGCGATACTCGCGTGTGAAGAGCTCAGAGCAAGCTATATCGTTGGCCTCTTTCAGGTTACTGACCACGACACGGAGCTTGTTAGGCCGGACCTTGAAAATTTCGGTCACGCCCTTGTACTCCTTCGTCAGGTCTTTAGAAATCTGCAAGAGGTTCAACTGTTTCGATTTCGGTCCCGCCTTTGGCCGAAAATAGACAGTATAGCTGCCCTGGGCTCCGTCTGGGTAAAGCCTGGGGCGAGGGGGTACTGAAGAATAAACAGGGGAGGGGGTAACAGAAGGGTCAGGGTCAGAGGGGTTCGGGGATGGAGGCGCGGGAGGCGAGGGATCTACATCCATCCCGCTAAGTCTAGCGCACTAGCGCCGACAAGAGCACGTACCTTTTTACTTCTCCCTTCCAGTAAGGTTGGTTGTCCGATCGTTCGAAGTTGCAGCCGTTACAGCCAGCAGCACCAATACAGCAGCACCAAACAGCCACCAGCAGCGAGCCAGGTGTGAGATCACTCCACACAGCGATACAACTCACTGTCAACTGATGGCTTCTTCTTTTTCCTCTTTTGTGTCTCGTCCACTGCTGTAGCACAATTCAGCCAGCAGCCAAATCGGCTTACGCACCAGCTGGTAGTCACGATGCGAAACAGTTGCACAAAGGCGCGACCTTGAACCCGGATTTATTTCACTCGACCAGGCAAACAATGCCAACACTTGTTCACACGTCTTTTGTTTTATATTCTATCGGAGCGATCACCGATCACACGTCCGATACTTCTGCGTGTTCGGCACAGAATGAATTATTATTAATATTATTGTTATTATTACTATTATTTCTATCAATATTCCCTGCGACAATACTGAACCTT
This sequence comes from Wyeomyia smithii, assembly GCF_029784165.1. Lineage (NCBI taxonomy): Eukaryota > Metazoa > Arthropoda > Insecta > Diptera > Culicidae > Wyeomyia > Wyeomyia smithii. The sequence goes on from NC_073694.1 coordinate 79,026,237, forward strand.
GACGTGGTGCATGGGCTTATAGACAAATCAGTAAATGAACAGCGGTCACATTCACAATTTATTGGTCGTATGTATGCATGTTATAAGAACAGACATATCAAAATCATAGCTTTTCAATGTGAATTTTATAATGACTACCATGAAATTTATCATACTTTGTTGTCATGTTTTGTTAGAAAAAAAAAAACAACTTCTTCATTCTAGTTCTTTACTCGCAAATATATAATAACGAGTGCAAGTTAATGTATAAGATTACGTCAAATAACACTTTGAGGTTTTGCCATTCGGGAAACAAATTCACCTTTGATTCTTCTTGCCGAATGTCGTCAGTGTTGTCCTTTTCAACGATCACAAGAATTATTAGTTGCTAGAATAAACATAGATGACATGATGTAATAGTAGGATTTGTAGAGAGGTACTTACAGTTTTTTGCTCCAATTTTTAACCCAGTTTCTGCATAATTATTTATCCACCGTAATGCTGGTCTGCCATTTTGCAGATTTTATAAGATATGCATATAGTATTTTCACAATGTTAACGTTTATGAAAATCATAAGCTACGCGTATGGGATTATTATTATTGTTATTATTATTATTATTATTATTATTATTACTATTATTTTTATTACTATTATTATTATTACTATTATTATTATTACTATTATTATTATTACTATTATTATTATTACTATTATTATTATTACTATTATTATTATTACTATTATTATCATTATTATTATTATTATTATTATTATTATTATTATTATTATTATTATTATTATTATTATTATTACTATTATTATTATTATTATTATTATTATTATTATTTTTATTATTATTATTATTATTATTATTATTATTATTATTATTATTATTATTATTATTATTATTATTATTACTATTATTATTATTACTATTATTATTATTATTATTATTATTATTATTATTATTATTATTGTTATTATTATTATTATTATTATTATTATTATTATTATTATTATTATTATTATTATTATTATTATTATTATTATTGTTATTATTATTATTATTATTATTGTTATTATTATTATTATTATTATTATTATTATTATTATTATTATTATTATTATTATGATTATTATTATTGTTGTTGTTGTTGTTGTTGTTGTTGTTGTTGTTGTTGTTGTTGTTGTTGTTGTTGTTGTTGTTGTTGTTGTTGTTGTTGTTGTTGTTGTTGTTGTTGTTGTTGTTGTTGTTGTTGTTGTTGTTGTTGTTGTTGTTGTTGTTGTTGTTGTTGTTGTTGTTGTTGTTGTTGTTGTTGTTGTTGTTGTTGTTGTTGTTGTTGTTGTTGTTGTTGTTGTTGTTGTTGTTGTTGTTGTTGTTGTTGTTGTTGTTGTTGTTGTTGTTGTTGTTGTTGTTGTTGTTGTTGTTGTTGTTGTTGTTGTTGTTGTTGTTGTTGTTGTTGTTGTTGTTGTTGTTGTTGTTGTTGTTGTTGTTGTTGTTGTTGTTGTTGTTGTTGTTGTTGTTGTTGTTGTTGTTGTTGTTGTTGTTGTTGTTGTTGTTGTTGTTGTTGTTGTTGTTGTTGTTGTTGTTGTTGTTGTTGTTGTTGTTGTTGTTGTTGTTGTTGTTGTTGTTGTTGTTGTTGTTGTTGTTGTTGTTATTATTATTATTATTATTATTATTATTATTATTATTATTATTATTATTATTATTATTATTATTATTATTATTATTATTATTATTATTATTATTATTATTATTATTATTATTATTATTATTATTATTATTATTATTATTATTATTATTATTATTATTATTATTATTATTATTATTATTATTATTATTATTATTATTATTATTATTATTATTATTATTATTATTATTATTATTATTATTATTATTATTATTATTATTATTATTATTATTATTATTATTATTATTATTATTATTATTATTATTATTATTATTATTATTATTATTATTATTATTATTATTATTATTATTATTATTATTATTATTATTATTATTATTATTATTATTATTATTATTATTATTATTATTATTATTATTATTATTATTATTATTATTATTATTATTATTATTATTATTATTATTATTATTATTATTATTATTATTATTATTATTATTATTATTATTATTATTATTATTATTATTATTATTATTATTATTATTATTATTATTATTATTATTATTATTATTATTATTATTATTATTATTATTATTATTATTATTATTATTATTATTATTATTATTATTATTATTATTATTATTATTATTATTATTATTATTATTATTATTATTATTATTATTATTATTATTATTATTATTATTATTATTATTATTATTATTATTATTATTATTATTATTATTATTATTATTATTATTATTATTATTATTATTATTATTATTATTATTATTATTATTATTATTATTATTATTATTATTATTATTATTATTATTATTATTATTATTATTATTATTATTATTATTATTATTATTATTATTATTATTATTATTATTATTATTATTATTATTATTATTATTATTATTATTATTATTATTATTATTATTATTATTATTATTATTATTATTATTATTATTATTATTATTATTATTATTATTATTATTATTATTATTATTATTATTATTATTATTATTATTATTATTATTATTATTATTATTATTATTATTATTATTATTATTATTATTATTATTATTATTATTATTATTATTATTATTATTATTATTATTATTATTATTATTATTATTATTATTATTATTATTATTATTATTATTATTATTATTATTATTATTATTATTATTATTATTATTATTATTATTATTATTATTATTATTATTATTATTATTATTATTATTATTATTATTATTATTATTATTATTATTATTATTATTATTATTATTATTATTATTATTATTATTATTATTATTATTATTATTATTATTATTATTATTATTATTATTATTATTATTATTATTATTATTATTATTATTATTATTATTATTATTATTATTATTATTATTATTATTATTATTATTATTATTATTATTATTATTATTATTATTATTATTATTATTATTATTATTATTATTATTATTATTATTATTATTATTATTATTATTATTATTATTATTATTATTATTATTATTATTATTATTATTATTATTATTATTATTATTATTATTATTATTATTATTATTATTATTATTATTATTATTATTATTATTATTATTATTATTATTATTATTATTATTATTATTATTATTATTATTATTATTATTATTATTATTATTATTATTATTATTATTATTATTATTATTATTATTATTATTATTATTATTATTATTATTATTATTATTATTATTATTATTATTATTATTATTATTATTATTATTATTATTATTATTATTATTATTATTATTATTATTATTATTATTATTATTATTATTATTATTATTATTATTATTATTATTATTATTATTATTATTATTATTATTATTATTATTATTATTATTATTATTATTATTATTATTATTATTATTATTATTATTATTATTATTATTATTATTATTATTATTATTATTATTATTATTATTATTATTATTATTATTATTATTATTATTATTATTATTATTATTATTATTATTATTATTATTATTATTATTATTATTATTATTATTATTATTATTATTATTATTATTATTATTATTATTATTATTATTATTATTATTATTATTATTATTATTATTATTATTATTATTATTATTATTATTATTATTATTATTATTATTATTATTATTATTATTATTATTATTATTATTATTATTATTATTATTATTATTATTATTATTATTATTATTATTATTATTATTATTATTATTATTATTATTATTATTATTATTATTATTATTATTATTATTATTATTATTATTATTATTATTATTATTATTATTATTATTATTATTATTATTATTATTATTATTATTATTATTATTATTATTATTATTATTATTATTATTATTATTATTATTATTATTATTATTATTATTATTATTATTATTATTATTATTATTATTATTATTATTATTATTATTATTATTATTATTATTATTATTATTATTATTATTATTATTATTATTATTATTATTATTATTATTATTATTATTATTATTATTATTATTATTATTATTATTATTATTATTATTATTATTATTATTATTATTATTATTATTATTATTATTATTATTATTATTATTATTATTATTATTATTATTATTATTATTATTATTATTATTATTATTATTATTATTATTATTATTATTATTATTATTATTATTATTATTATTATTATTATTATTATTATTATTATTATTATTATTATTATTATTATTATTATTATTATTATTATTATTATTATTATTATTATTATTATTATTATTATTATTATTATTATTATTATTATTATTATTATTATTATTATTATTATTATTATTATTATTATTATTATTATTATTATTATTATTATTATTATTATTATTATTATTATTATTATTATTATTATTATTATTATTATTATTATTATTATTATTATTATTATTATTATTATTATTATTATTATTATTATTATTACTATTATCATTATAATTATAATTATAATTATAATTATTATTATTATTATTATTATTATTATTATTATTATTATTATTATTATTATTATTATTAGTACTATTACTATTACTATTACTTTTATTTTTACTATTACTATTACTATTACTATTACTATTACTATTACTATTACTATTACTATTACTATTACTATTACTATTACTATTACTATTACTATTACTATTACTATTACTATTACTATTACTATTACTATTACTATTATTATTATTATTATTATTATTATTATTATTACTATTATTTCTATTAATATTATTTTTTTTTCCAAGTGGAAAAACGCTTGTGTAAGACGACTTGAAACTTTCATCTTAAATTGAATCTAATGACCTTTTATTTATTCAAGGAATTATAATTGCCATGTCCATTGATGTGAGTGGTTCCCTTGGTTCTGTGGTTAGCGATGTCGGTCGGCTAACACTCCCACACGGTTGTGATATCGGGTTCGATTCCCGATCGAGTCGAGAATCTTTTCGAGCTGGAAATTTTCTCGACTCAGCACTGGGGCACTTATCCTACACAAGCAAAATGTGCCAAAAACAATATCGATAACGAATTCTCTCAACTAATCTAGTTGAATTAGCCCCAAGGCTAAGCGTGCGATATTGTTTGTTGTCCATTGATGTGAACTTTTGTAATAATTCTAATGACCCTATGGTTCCTGTAGCTTTTGAAGGCTTTTGAAAATACGGGTGCTCATAGACAAATTTTGAATAGTGATAAAAGTTGTACATGATAGTTCTGGTATTTTGTCATTTAATTTGGAATAGCATATTGTAACCAATGCTTCTACGCGATTTGTCTACCTTTTTGAGCTTTGAATGCATGAACTTTGCCAAGTTTTGAATTGAATAGGTATATTTTATTGCATTGCGTTGACCATGAATAACACAGTGCAACAAAAATTGACTTGTTTTCTGCCTTGGCTTCTATATATATTTTTTTGTGTATTTTTATGCAAAACTGAATTTCCCTGAGTTTGAACTTATTTCAACTTAAGGGGGAACAATGGCGCCATTTTGAATTTTTGAGAAACCGGTAATTTTTGTGGTTTTTTCGACGCCATTTTGTTTTGAGGCCAAATATCAAAATTCTAAGAGTTTGTCCACATATTAGCATCTTTTTACCCATCTTTTGAAAACAAAAAAAACAGATCTTAAATCGGACAAAAACTGAGCTCAAAACGGTGATTCTACGAAACCGGGTTTGGCATAGTTTTAGTATATTTTTCACAAAGCGAAATAATATCGATTATATTTGAGCATTAATGGTAATTCGCTAATATCCTAAAGTGGTAGTCAAATTATATCTTATTTTGAGTAAATAAGTCTCAGAAATCGAATGTAGGTGTCTGATCTACGTAAAATGTCAGCAGATAAATCTATTTTAGTATTGTAGGGGAATTGGGGAAAAATCGACATTTTGCTGACATTTTACGTTGATCAGACACCTACCATTCGATTTCTGAGACTTTTTTACTCAAATTAAGATATAATTTGACTACCACTTTAAGATATTTGCGAATTACCATTAATACTCAGAAATAATCGATATTAATTTGCTTTGTGAAATATACTAAAACTATGGCAAAACCGGTTTCGTAGAATCATCGTTTTAAGCTCAGTTTTTGTCCGATTTAAGATCTGTTTTTTTTTCGAAAGATGGGCAAAAGGATGCTTATATGTGGACAAACTCTTAGAATTTTGATATTTGGCCTCAAAACAAAATGGCGTCGAAAAAACCAAAAAATTACCGGTTTCTCAAAAATTCAAAATGACGCCATTGTTGCCCCTTAAGTTGAAATATGTTCAAACTCAGGAAAATTTATTTTCGCATCAAACTTCATCAAAAAATCATACATAGGAGCCAAGGCAAAAAAAATTGTTGCACTGTGTAATACTCGCGCTATTTTATTCCATTATCGCGTCTGTAAATTCGAGTTAGGTTGCGTCGTTACGGTCAAACTACTCTATATCGTAGACGGAACGGTTTTTTGGAAAGCATGTTATTTTCGTATCTTGTACAAAAATTCACACGTTTGACAGCTTTCGTCTCGGTCCAATGAACATTTATTCGAGCTAATCTTAGTACAACTGCAAGGGACTATGTTATAATAACGAAGGATAGAGGAAGTACAGTTTTCACCGTGTCGCAATTCGAAATGGCTTACCAAACGTTATTGATAACGTATGCCAATACAAAAAAGTGGATTCATATGCCAAGAGATCGTGAGAAGAAATTATCATCCATTATGATAATTTAAATCAACAATAATTGGCATCGGATTCAAACTTCCTTTCGCTTAGATTGGTTCGGTTGCGACTATTCTAAAATACTAGCATTAGTTTTATCGAAGATTCCACAGTTATCGTGAATGTCGACGTCGTCGGTGTATGTCGAAACAGGCGTGTTACGATAAGAGAAGAAATTATCATACATTATGTTAATTCAAATCAACAATAATTAGCATCGGAATCAAACTTCCTTTCGCTCAGGTAGGTTCGGGTCTACTACGATAGGCTGAAACACATAAGGCTGAAACTCGAAAGGCTGAAATCACGAAAGGCTAGAAACTACAAAAGGCTGAAAAACACGAAAGGCTGAAAATTCGAAAAGTTTCTTATTTCCGATTTCATCATTTGTATGAACTATTCAGAGATGCCAGATGTTTTTGAAAAATGTCTGCGACTGCTCGAAAAACCGGAAAAATCTGCTTGAAATCTGAAAAAAATCTATTCGTGATTCGAAAAAATTTCGCTCGCGCTGGTAAAAGTCTGTAAAAATCTGCACACATTTTGAGAAAAACTGCGCAAATATAAGGAGACTCTGACAAAAATCTGCAGAAACTATGGAAAGTCTGTGAATATCTGCAAATCAATAAAAATTTGCACACGAACTCTAAAAATCTGCATTTTGCAGACAAATCTGCACATCTGGTATCCCTGGAACTATTTGTGTTGATTATCAGACTGTCGCCACATACATAAGACATACGTAACACTGGCGTTTTTTGCCTTTCTCCTAGAAAGGTATAGCAATCACTTGCAAAATTGAAGATATAAAAGGGCTCCAAAGGGCCGAATGGCATATATCACTCGACTCAGCTCGACGAGCTGAGCATTTTCTGTATGTGTGTGTGTATGTGTGTGTGTGTGTATGTGCAGATTTTTATTCTCACTCACTTTTCTCGGAGATGGCTGGACCGATTTTCATGAAATTAATTGCAAATGAAAGGTCTTGTTGCCCCATAAGACCCTATTGAATTTCATTGTAATCGGATTTTTAGTTTAGAGGTTATGTTTAAACATGTGAAAACCATGAAACATCAATATCTCAGAAACTACACAACTGAACAAAATTGGTCTCAAAATAACGGGCTACCTAGAAAACCCTTAAGTTTTGAATTTCATAAAGATTGAACTTGTGGTTCAAAAGTTATGAAAAGAAACGTGTTCTGAAGACTGTTTAATCTCACTCATGTTTCTCAGAGATGGCTGTACCGATTTTCATAAAATCAGTGTCAAATGGAAGGTCTAATTGCCCCATAAGACCCTATTGATTTGTTTTGCAATCGGACTATTACTTTGCCTGTTATGTTTATAAATGTGAAATCCAGCTATGCAAAGGAACATATTCCTACTTGGACTCACTCACTTTTCTAAGAGATGGCTGACCCGATTTCCAAAAAATTAGTGTCAAATGAATGGTCTAGCTGCTTCAGAAGACCCTATTGAATTTTACTGTAATCGAACTGTGACTTCATTTGTAATGTGCCGACTTGTGAAAATCACGAAACTTCATTATCTCAGAAACTACACAACCGATTTGATTATTATTATCAGATGAGCGGGCTAGTTAAGGGTTAACTGATGAATTATGATTGAACACGTGGTTTCAAAGTTTGGCTGCCCTACACGTTCCCATTTCATTTGATTATAATCGAACTTAAGCAACCGTTATGTATTAAATTGTTAATAAAACAACGAAAGTCTATTATCTCAAAGATTACATGACTTATTTAAACATAACTAGTGTCATACGAACGAGTCATCTCTCAAACTTACAACTAACAAACTTCATAACAATTTGATATGTGGCTCAAAAGTTATGGAAAGAAGAGAAATTCAAAGACTATTTAAAACTATACCTGCTTTGATCGATATATGTGGCCTCAACATAATTTAAATGTAGTGTCGTACTATTTGAACGTTCCAAGGTCATTGATTCCTTGCGGTTTGTTTGAAGTCTGCAAATGCACGACGAATCGGCCATAGGATAAGATCAAAGTCAAATAACAAATCGTTTAAAATGATTGGTTTTATCGTAATGACAACATCCTCGTCTTTTGGCATGTGTACATCGCCTTAATTCTGAATATATTCATATTGGGTGGTATTCTGTCATTATCAGCAGACTTTCTGGCATCAATCTGACACCGGAAATACCCATATTGGGAGGTATTTAGTTATTTTGGTTGTTTTCCAGAAACTAAAAGTGGTCGTCTTCAAATTCAAAATAGTGTCCAGGGTCAATGTTTGGTTTCTATGCATCATCTCGATTACGGAAATATCCATATTGAGTATTATTCGGTCATTTCCAACTGTTGCCTATAAGTTGCCATTTAGCAATTCAAAATGGTGCCTGAGGTCAATTGTTAGCTCCTTGCATCATTCTGGTTCCACAGATACTCATATTGGATAGTATTTGTTTATTTTAGGCTGTTTTTCACAAACCGGTAGTCGCCATCTTGGATTTCAAAATGGTATTTAGGATACTGGTTAAAAAAAACTCATATTGGGTGATATTTGGTCACTTTGGACTGTTTTTCAGAAGCCGAAAGTCGTCATTTTGGACTTTAAAATTGCCTGTGAAATCAATTTCTGTCATCTGGGCGTAATTCTGGTTCCGAAAACATTCATATTGAATGGTATTTGGTCATTTCCGGCTGTTTGCCAGACACCGGAAGTCACCATCTTAAAATTCAAGATTGTGTCTGTGATCAATTTTTAGCTTCTGTGCATCTTTCTGGTTCCAGAAATACTAATTTTTAATGGGAATCGTCCATTTCATGCTGTTTACCATAAACCGGAAGTTGCCATCTTACAATTCAAAATGTTGTCTGAAGTCGATTTGTGGCTCCAGTGCATCATTACGGTTCCGGAAATACCCATATTGGGTGGTATTTGGTCATTTGCCGCTGTTTTTCCGACACCGGAAGTCGCCATTTTGGATTTCATGTGGTCGATTTTAGCTCCTGTGTATTATTCTAGATCCGGATATTATTATATTGGGTGGAAATCGGCCATTTTCGGCTGTTTTCCAGAAACCGGAAGTTGCCATCTTACAATCCAAAATGTTGTCTGAGGTCGATTATGGAACATATTTGTTACCATTAAAAACATTCACCTGCCAATATGGTTCCATTTAGTTGATTAGTTCGCGAGATGTGCAAAAATTTGTGAAGAAACATGTACTTCTAGAAGAGGGAGGGGCGTCAAACCATTATGGACATATTTGTTACCTCTAAAAACATTCACATACCAAATTTGGTTGTATTTTCTTGATTGGTTCTTGAGCTGTGCGAAATTTGTGTTTCATTTTTATGGGATCCCTCCCTTATAGAAGAGGGAGTCGGGTTTCAAACCATTATGTACATATTTGTTACCACTAAAAACATTTACCTGCCAAATTTTGTTCCATTTGGTTGATTAGTTCTCGAGATGTGCACAAATTTGTGTTTCATCCAACTATTATGGACATATTAGTTACCCCTTAAAACATCCACATGCCAAATTCGGTTTCATTTGCTTGGTTCTTGAGTTGTGCAGAAATTTATGTTTCATTTGTATGGGACCCCTCCCTTCCAGAAGAGGGAGGGGTCTCAAACTATCATAGGAACCTTTATCGGCAGCAAAAACCCCTACATACAAGTTTTCACCTCGATAGGTTCGGTAGACAGACAGACAGACTTGAAAGCATTTTTAAATGTAAAGATTACAACATCAATATTTTAGAACCTAAAGAGTGAATATGCATTTATTGGATTGAAGCGTTCATGTAAATCTATTTTTACAAATAAAAAATTGAATGAGAAAGGCTGGGTCTGACCGCTAGGTGGATTGATTTAGGTTTTTATGATACACGTTGCGCCATTGGCCCTGACACAAGTAAAAGAGATTTTTAAGGCTGTTCGCACCTACGCGAATTTTCATATGCAATTGTCAAAGCAAAAATATTTCCTTCCTTCACTTTCGCAAGTAAAAACCAAACCAATATCAACAGAGTCGTCAGGGCCAATAGTACTTCGTACCTCGTCTTGTCCAACTGCTCGACAAATAATGAACAAAATGAATTTTCTTTTTCTCGGCTTTATCGAGCCCCAAAGAAAATCCCATAAGGAACTGTCAAAAAGTTATTTACAAAATCAATGCAGCAATTTTCAAGTAGGAACTGTTGCACCATTTTTGTATGCCACCAGTCTGTGTGCGAAATCACCCCTGCAGAGAAACAACACTTTCAAGAAGTGTCCTTTTGACTACTCTATACTACGGAGTAGTTTAACCATAATAAAAACGCGTTGTTCAGATTACACAGTTGAGTTCTTTGCTTCGTAATTCCCTTATAAATACCCGGGTTTGATCCGGTTTCGTCGTTGTCCGCCCAGAGGTTATGGGCAAAGACCACGTAAGAAAGGTGGAATAGTTGAAATCCGCGTGAAAAGTCACGGAATGGTTCGTGTTTTCGGCGGTTGATTGCGTCGTGAACGGTAGGCTGGATTCCTGTGAGTAGCAAAATGGTGGACTCGTAACGTTTTGCACTGCAGAAGTTAAACAACCACAACTACCAGTCGTGGAAGTTTAAGACGGAGATGATGCTGATTCGGGATTAATTTGGCATGTAATCTCAGCGGCGGCACCGAACCCAGTGACAGAAGCTTGGACGGAGGCTGATTTAAAAGCTCGAGCGACAATCGGACTCTGTATTGAAGATGATCAAACCAGCTTGGTGCGAAATTGTGCTACGGCAAAAGCAGCTTGGGATGTTTTAAAGGCATACCACGATAAGGGATCTGAGGTGTATTTACTAAAGAAATTAACAAATCTGGAACTGGGTGAAAGCGACGATATGGAACTGCATTTACAAACGTTTTCGGATCTTTTACAACGGATCGTGGATGTTGGTGATGCAATTCCGGAAAAGTTGCAAGTTGCTATGTAGCTTTGTTCACTGCCAGATTCTTCCGATTATTTGACAACGGCGCTAGAGCAGTGGCCACGGGAAGAGTTAACGCTGCAGCTAGTTAAATCGAAATTGTTAGCGGAATCAGAAAAGCGACGGGAACGAAGCAGTGCCGCTGGTTCGAGTAGCGGACAAGCACTGTGAATAGAACATGGAAGGAAGCCGACTGCGAATATTAGTAAACAAAATGTTGAAACACGTTCTTGTTTCCATTGTAAGTAGCTGGGACATCTGAAAAAGGATTGTCCAAATCTCGCAATGGATTCGGGTATGTCGAACCAGTGAAAAAGAAAGCGGACGAGCCAAAAGTCAAGCTAGTGCAGGCGGTATCGGAGTGCCCGCTAGTCTGGATGGTAGCGCAGGGTGATCCGAACAGTTGGTTTGTTGATAGTGGTGCATCGCGGCACATGATGGGTAATGAACAGTTTTTCACAGTGCTTCAGAAAACAAGCGGAACGAGCGTGATGCTAGCCGACGGAGAAAAGGTTGAAGTGGCAGGATTAGGTCACGGGACAATAATAGTCGTGACTGATACTGGCGATTCCATTAACATTGAACTGAGCGAAGTGTTATACGTGCCGAAATTGACAAGTGGTCTTGTGTCGGTGAGTGTCCTTGCCAAGAAAAGTTTTGACCTAGTTTTTAGCGAAGACAGATGTGAAATTCGTAGCCGTAACGGAGCGGTACGTGCATTAGCCGGGCGAAATGGATCCCTGTATCGTTTATGCGTTCCGGAACAGGCAAGGCTTGCTGTCCAGTCATCGCATACGTCGAATTGTTTGCACACATGGCACAGACGCCTTGGACATTGGGATCCAGACGTTGTACGAGCCATATATCGTAACCACCAAGCTGAGGGGATGGTGTTGGTGGATTGTGGACTACGTAAAGTTTGCCAATGTTGTTTCGAGGGAAAGATGTCACGAACACCGTTTCCAAAACAGGGCGACAGAGGTTCGAATGAAAAGCTGGACATAAGTACATGCTGATCTGAGTGGTCCAATGCAACGCACGCCGAGCGGAAACCAGTATTTCTTTTGTTTAGTTGACGACTATACCCGCATGGCTTTTATTTACCTTCTGAGGAAGAAATCGGATACGGCAGCGAAGATTAAGGACTTTTTTGTTTTTGCAAGACCCAAATCGGAAAAACGCCCAAGGTGCTGCAATCTGATGGAGGTGGAGAGTTCACAAAGAACGATCTGCAGAATTTCCTGAGAGCAGAAGGGATTGTTAGTCAGTTTAGTGCCCCCTACTAGCCACAGCAGAATGGCGTTGTGGAAAGAAGAAACCGGTATTTAAAGGAGATGGCACTCTGCATGCTATTGGAGGCGAAGCTTAATTAACAGTACTGGGGAGAGGCAATCCTTACGGCAACATACATCCAGAATCGAGTTCCCTCTAGAAGTATTGGAATGAGTCCGTATGAAAAGTGGTACGGGAAACTACCGTCGTATGAGCATTTTCAAATATTTGGTTGCGACGCATGGGTTCAAATTCCAGCTCAAAGGCGCAAGAAGATGGAACCCAAAGCACAAAAATTAGTTTTCATAGGATAGTCCAATGAACATAAGGCGTATAGACTGCTAGACAAAGACTCCGGACGTATTAGAATCAGTCGAGACGTAAAATTCCTCGAGGATTGGGGCATGGATCGTAAACCAGAATTCGAACAGAATCGAGAAGCAATGAAATCTGATGTTGAACTGGAGCCGTTATCCCCCTCAACTGCTGCGCCAGAGACATTGAATGAGATTGAACAGGATGACGAAGAAGAGGATTTGGCCGGGTATCAATCTGCTGAGGAACTTTATAACGGTGAAGAAGAAGAAACAGCTGATAGTGATCACCGCCAGAATCCACGAAGATCGACAAGGGGGACGTTGCCCGCACGCCTCGAAGGCTATTTTGTTGGTGTGGTAACGGTTGAGCAAGTGGAGCCCTCAACGTACAATGAAGCGATTACCTGTGCCGAGAAGGACGAATGGATTGATGCGATGAATGCTGAGTATGACTCTAGTATCAAATGATACGTGGGAGCTCGTTGACCCACCAGCTTCCCGTAACATTGTCGGTAGCAAATGGGTATACAAGAAGAAAATCGATGCAGATGGCAACATCGAAAGAATGAAGGCCAGACTCGTGGCTCAGGGTTGCAGTCAACGATACGGATCCGATTTCGGAGAAATCTTTGCTCCGGTTGCAATGTGTTCTACCTTTCGTGTGCTGCTGACTTTCGCAGGTTACCGAAAGATGCACGTTAAGCATTTAGATATTAAGTCAGCATATCCCTACGGAAAGTTGGATGAGGAAGTGTATATGCAGCAGCCTCCAGGATACGCAATAGCGGAGAGTGAACGAAAAGTATGCAGATTGAAGCGGAGTATATACGGTTTGAAACAGGCCGCAAGAGTTTGGCACAAGACGCTGACGGATATCCTGAAGCAGCTGGTATTTGAACAGTGTGGTTCTGACTCGTGTCGGTACAAGAAGCAGTGCGGAAAGCGGGAGTGGGTGTATCTGCTAATTTATGTGGATGACCTGCTTGTGGTATGTGCTCAGGAGGAGGAGATACGTAAGGTTGAGATAGGATTACAGGAGCTGCTGGAAATCACTAGGTTGGGGGACATTAGAAGTTTCCTTGGCATACGCGTGCGGAAAAATTCAGAGGGCTTTTTCGTGATTTCTCAAAGTGCCTTCATCAAAAGAGTCGTGACACGTTTCGGGATGGAGAACGCGAAAGCATCGAGATACCCTATGGACCCAGGGTATTACAAGGTTACTACGGATAGTCCGAAGCTAGATAGCAATGAAAATTACCATAAGTTGATTGGATGCACATTGTACCTGTCAGTTCACAGTCGCCCTGATATCTCAGCCACCGTTGGAATCCTAAGCAGAAAAGTTAGCTGTCCATCTATGGCCGATTGGACTGAAGCCAAACGATTGGTTCGTTATTTGATATATACTATAGATTACGGGTTGGTTCTTGGTAGAAACGGTACAGATTTACAATTAATAGAATCCTGTAGTGGTAATTTGTTTCATCTGAGAGGAGCAACCGTAACATGGGTGAGTCGCAAACAAAGCTGTGTGGCTGTCTCCACCATGGAGGCCGAATACGTCGCCGCCCTGTCTGAGGCTACGCAAGAGACCATTTGGTTGCGACGTTTGTTGAGTAAATTGAACGTTAAGCAAAAACGAGCTACTGTCTTCTTCGAAGACAACAGAAGTTGCTTGGATTTTATCGAATTAGATCAGCAGAAAAAGAGGTCTAAGCACATAGAAACACGGTATCATTACACAAAGAACTGTTGTATGTCTGGTGATATCGAGCTTCAATTCTGTGCGTCGGAGTTTATGATAGCTGATATCTTGACTAAGCCACTGGGATCTACCAAGGTCAAGAAGTTTGCTGCAAAGATGGGGTTGGTAAACATACCAAACGAGGAAAAGATTCGGGGTTAAATTCGCGAAGAGGAGTGATGCGCCATTTTTGTATGCCACCAGTCTGTGCGCGAAATCACCCCTGCAGAGAAACAACACTTTCACGAAGTGTCCTTTTGACTACTCTATACTACGGATGAGTTTAACCATAATAAAAACGCGTTGTTCAGATTACGAAGTTGAGTTTTTCTTTGCTTCGTAATTCCCTTATAAATACCCGGGTTTGATCCGGTTTCGTCGTTGTCCGCCCAGAGGAACGAGACAAATGCGGGGCTGCGCAGGTACGCTGCCTTGAAAAACAACTCATACAGTGATTTTATTTGGAGCGTGGTGCCATTCTAGTAGTTCATTTTGTACCAACTTTTTTGGAAGATAAAAAGATCCTGAGTGTTACGTATGTCTTATGTATGTGCTGTCGCCAACACCTGTATATTTTCATGCGATGATTACCGCTGAAAATCTTCCGGTCTATCTGCATTTAAATATAAGTTTATATTAAAAATACATATAATATCTGCATTTAAATATAAGTTTATATTAAAAACTACATATAATGCAACACACTCGTGGCCTTTGGCCAACTCGATTGTTCGGGGAGAATGCTGTCCTTACTCGCTACCGCTCGTTCGGACGTAAACTAGGGGATCACCCCTATGTTTGGAATAGACCTAGGAAATCCAACAGATCAGTTGTTTTAGTGCACGTTTAGTGCAGGCCTTGGGGGCCGCCACAGTCCATTGCCCTCGATTATGCGGTAGAGCCGCATCCGGTATAACACCTGTGGGTACGAGAATACGAATACCTATGGGTATGGGCATACGAAGTGGTCTAGGGGTTGTGAGGTTTGAAGACTAGGCCGTCGATTACAAAACTGTCAGCCTTTTATGATTCAGCCTTTCGTACATTCAGCCTTTTGTGCATTCAGCCTTTCGTATATGATACATACTTTTCAGCCTTTCGAGTTTCAGCCTTTTGTGTTTCAGCCTTTTGAGTTTCAGCCTTCCGTTACTAACCCGGTAGGTTCGGTTGCGAATATTTTAAAATACTAGCATTAATCTCATCGAAGATTCCAGTTATCGTGAACGTCGACGTCGTCGGTGGATGTCGAAACAGGCGTATTACGATACGAGAAGTCCGGCGGCAGCGCATCGTTTACCAAAGCGAACCATGCTGTAAACCCCATCCTTTTATCCAACATCCCAGTGATTTCTTGGAGCAAAATATTATCTAGTAAGGGATTGTAGGCGTCTTGTCGTATCTGTAGTATATTATTTTTATGTGTAAAATTGACACTCGATTCAATAAAATTTAAGGAAACCTATCCCAAGCAGAATTTTAGGGCGGGAATAAGATTTGCCTTTTCAAATTCTCATGATATTAGTTGCAAACAAGCAGTTGCAAACATTTTTCAAAAACAACTGGCATCTCTGCTTTGTTCCGACAAACACAGGTATACTAAATGTGCAGATTCGTCTGCAAAACACAGATTTTTGGAGTCCGTGTGCAGATTTTTATTGATTTGCAGATATTTGCGGTTTTTCCACGGTTTCTGCAGATTTTTTTCAGAGTCTCCTTATTTTTTTTCTTCATAAATTGTCTCCTTATATTTGCACAGATTTTTTTAAAATGTGTGCAGATTTTAACAGACTGTTGCCTGCGCGAGCGAAATTTTTTCGGATCACGGAGATTTTTTCCAGATTTCGAGCACATTTTTATAATTTTTCGAGCAGTTGTAGACATTTTTCAAAAATATCTGGCATCTCTGGACTAGTGATGGGAAATATGAAATATTAGAGATTGTGTTATAAAGTGGTCCCCGTGGCTCTGTGGTTGGCGATGTCGGTCGGCTAGCTCTTCCACACGGTTTTGATATCGGGTTCGATTCCCGATCGAGTCGAGGATCTTTTCGAGCTGGAAATTTTCTCGACTCAGCACTGGGGCACGGTGTATCGTTGTACTTATCCTACACATACAAAATGTGCCAAAAACAATATCGATAACGAATTCTCTCAACTAATCTAGTTGATCGAGACCGCTATTAGCCCCAAGGCTAAGCGTGCGATATTGTTATTGTTATAAAGCGAGCCTATGGCACCCCTATACCGAGTAAAAGTGAATGACAATGAACTCATGTCCTGGGCTCAAATTAATTTGTGCCCGCTGTCAGCAGAAAGATTAAGATGTATGAAAAGAAGCGGTGATATGCTATCTCGCTTTTACATATGTTGAGATGTTAGCCCTTGAAACATGGCGTAATGCCAAAGGGGTGTTATAAAAAAAAACGCATAGAGAAAAGCAGTAAATATGGCAACCCTTTGCTAATATTTTATTTTGAACAATTCTGGCTACCACATTTATTTTCGCATGACTTCATTCGCACTAGAAAGTGTAATGAAATTTCGAAATTCTGTAATGATATATTACTGAGTTTTAATGCTTTTTCATACAATTATAATAATTTCCAATGCATCACTCATAACATGAGCATAACGAACACATTTTTCGTGGGAACCATAATTGCACGTGATTCACAGAATTTAAACTGATCGCAACACACATTCTGTACGAAAAGTAACACGCATGAGTTTGTTTACTTTGCACACTTGGAGCCTCGATTTGACGGTTCACTTGGAATTTTCGACCTCACTCTTTGCGTATCTGTTCATAACACCGTCTGTAGGAAATATCAAGAGGATGGCAGCCCTATCTAAACTCTACACGTTTGACAGTAGGCAACATATCGGGGCTTTATTTAAAAATAAAGCCCCGAGCAGGGTAAAGTCCTAGAGATAAAGTTTGGACGACTGTCACTGAAAAGCTCCAATCGATCTGTCAAAACTCGTTCCAATCGAACATAAGAATGTTTGATATGTCAAGTTTGTCTTAGTAGATGGGAAGTATTGTGATTTAGCAATATCAAAATGCGAAAAAAGAGATGAAACTCTAATATAACAAAAAACAAAACATGGAATTCCAAAAATCTTCACGATATTTTATTTTTTGAATGGTTACAAAAATCATAACGCCATAGACCTCCTTTCTATTGTAGCTGATCTTTTGCTTCTGATTGATTTTTAATTTTGTTTTTCCTCACTGTTGACAACTGGATGACATTCTGAGTTACTACGGCTGTTGGTGATAGAAATTTGGAACGGACATTGGGTAGCTTGTTTGGAGTGAGTGTGATCAATCGACATATTATCCGGTGTCTCACTGAGCCACAAACTTATACACAGGTCCCGGTAACTTTTAGTCCTTTTTCATTCTCCGACGCGAAGCATAAATCATCGTGATTAAAGTGGAACTGCAAAACATTTTTTTTATTCGGATTGATATTTTCAAAACGCCAAACTTATGCTACAAAGACGTGTCGTTTCTGTTATTAAAAAATCCTCCGGTAATTTACAAAACTCAAGACATTTTCGGCGATGATTTTTATTGGTGGGGAATCAAAAAACAGCTTATGTTTTCAAAATTTCGTGATGTTCGATTTGAACACAATAGAAAACAGCACTTCATTTTTTCACTGCTATATGTAGCGAAACAAACTGAAACAAAAAACTATGAAACTGAAAATACGACATAGTCATGTAATGACTTTTATTTTTTGCAATGTTGCTAGTTCTTTGGAATTTTAGAATGGCTGCCAGATCGACGAAAATTCAGTCGGCCAAACTTTACCTCTAGGCCTTTAGAGCAGGGGGGATCTATCTGTCAAACATCGTGTAACCAACATATTCGGCAACATGGCTTTTGTTTCGGTTTTTGTTCTTTTTGGTCATGAAATTGATCGATGTGAAATATTATAGATTGGAACGTTTTTTTCATCAAAACTCGAGAAACTGCGGAAAAAAACAAAATCGGAGCGGAGCAATAGCGTTAACAATAACATCGATAGTTTCCGAGCCATTATCGATAATTTCTGCAGAAGGTGCGAGGTCGCAAAAGCAAGGATAATGTTTGTTCACTTGTAAATTTTACCGAAGTCTGTTCGGCCAGTAGAGAATTGGGAACAATAATTGGCCATTTTGGATAACTACTATATGATATTTTGCAAGTGCAAGAAATAATTCGCATACTTTGTACCACCTGAACTGCCGCCTGTGACTTAGGGCATCCTTAACGGTGCGCTTCTATACCCCGTTTGGCAGCGCTCTATCATCACTTCATACCGTACTAGAGGTGGGCAATCCGCTCACGAACTGATCTAAAGAGCTGGTTCTTCAAAGTGAGTGAGTGATCTATCGCTCTTTTTTAAAGAGCGGTAACTCACCCCTTACTTCAAGCAAAAAGCTGAAGCTGATTTTGCAAGCGAGAGCCATATGAATGCTTTACACCCCAAGCGCAAAGCGGCGTGCGACACTGCAATAGAACTCCCAGAAAATAGCTGCCGCCGGCTGCCTGCTCTCCTATGCATAACCATCCACCAGCCGCGGGAATAAAAAATAAAATCCACTTGCCACAGTTCACACACAGCACACGGGCTGGCTAACGCCGGGACGCACACGAAAAGTGGAACGAAAAGACGAAAGAACTGGTTCACTGATCTTTTGAATCTATGCAGACAATCCGCTCGCGAGCTGATCAGAAAATCAGTTCTTTAAAAGAGCTGAACAAAAAAGCCATCGAACGAATCAGTTCTTCTGAGAGCGAAAGATTTCGCTCTTTCAAAGAACTGAATCTTTTGATCAGCCTGCGAGCGGATTGCTAGATGAGTGAATCAGTTCTTTCGTTCTTTTCGTTCCACATCCATTCGTGTGCGTACTCGGCGTTAGCCAACCCGTGTACCTGTGTATGGACCGTTGCAAGTTGTTTTTTTTTGCATGCTCTTGCGGCTGGCTGGTGACTAAGTGATGAGAAATGCAGGTCATGCATATCAGGGCAGACGTTTGGTGGCAGCTTGTTTCTGGGAGTTCTATTGTAATTTTGCGCGCGACCTTGCGCTTGGCAAATCGGGTGTAAAGCTTTCACCTGGCTCTCGCTTGCGGTGTCTGATAATTAGCTACACTGATAAAAAAACAAAAATTATGGAGGAACGAAAAGAGCGAGTGAGCTGTTGAAAAGAACTAGTTCATCTTAGTGAGCGGAACCGCTCTGATCCGCTCACTATAGTGAACCATTTTTCCCACCTCTATACCGTACCGGTCGCTGCTAAACGCGCTAGAGAAATAGCAATGAGAATAAAAGAGAGGTGAGGAGGAGAGTAAATTTTTCTAGTATTAGTAAATGCTTCAAATGTAAACAACTAGACGAACTCAATGGGAAACCCAAATAGCTACGTCACTATTTGGCATCAACTATGTGCAGAGGGGGTCGAGGAGAGGAACGCGTACAAGTGTTGGTAAGTTTCCTTTTCACCTCTCTTTTATACTCATTGGAGAAATAGTAGCCGGACCTCCGGGAAGCATCATGCTCTTAAAATTTGGCAGCCCGGTAACAGCGCTGCTAAAGGTTTATGCTGGATGAAACGTCAAACAGAGACGATAGCAACGACCGATGTGAAAACTGGTGAGTGCGTAAAATAACCGCGCTGTACACAGTCGCCATAACAACTTATTGCTGATTGCATCTGAAACGCGAATTACAGACAACTTGCAAGCAAAATGCAGATAACGTGCACGCTAGATTGATCGTATACCAGTCAACTAGAGCAAACGCGACAGAATGCCTTCGTTAATCGTATCTATACATCGCGTTCACTCTCGTATGCTGGTATACGACAAATTTGACGTACAAGTTGTTTGCATTTTGCTTGCAAGTTGTCTGTAATTCGCGTTTCAGCGGAAATTTGCAATAAATAGTAGCGCACTGTTAAGGATGCCCTTATCGATAACTATCGCTAGCGCTAAAATTCAACGATATCATCGATATGGAGCATTTATCGATATTAACGATAAATATCGATAACTTTTCCATCACTACTCTGGACTAGTGATGGGAAATATCGCCCAGAAAGGACATCGATAACAATCGATAATTCCGGGACTTTTATCGATATTATCGATAAGTATCGATAATTTGACAGCTAACGTTTGCGGTGAAAAAAATTTTTTCAGATGATGAAAAAAAACTATTTCAGATGGCGATGAAAAAAAAAACTATGACAGATAATTGAGTTGGATAAATTTCCCATGGAAGGTTGTCATGTTAGCTTCCTCACAAAAAATATAACGTCCTTGCGTGCAGCCTTCCGACAGTTAACCGGAACATTCGCCATGGCGGACGAAAACATGCGTGTAGCCATGTTTTTAAGCTGTTTCTTCGTTTTTTTTATTTCCTCCTCCGTTTTCGAGACAAAATTGTTGGAATAGATCTTGCGCTTCAAATTTGCCCAGAAATTCTCGATGGGAAGCAGCTGGGGGACATTGAGCGGATTCGCCGACTTCGGTACCACATCAATATTCAGCCGCTCCAACTTCTCCAACGATCGCTTCGAATAGTTGGCCGACGTCAAATCTGGCCAGAACACCGTGTCTTCGCGCTTATGGTATTTCTTGATGAACGACGCAACTTCTGTCAGGCACTTCGTACTCAGGGATGCCACATGTACAGATTAATCTGTATTTTACAGATTTTTGGCCGAAGTAACGGTACAGAATCTGTATATACAGATATACAGATTTTCGTCGAAAAGTACAGATTTACAGATTTTTCGAAATTGACATTAATTTTAAAAAACAATCCAAATCGAACATATTTTCAACTCCTCACACGTTTTAAGCTAAAAATTTCGTTTATGTACCATAAAAACTCAAAAAATACAAAGTTCTTTGTGTTTAAACAACACAGATTTTTTTTACAGATATTTTTGTTCCAGATACAGATGTTCAGATTTTTTCAAGGGAAAACACAGATTTAAATGTGGCAACCCTGTTCGTACTATAAATTTCCCCGTTCACGGCCAGCCCGGAGCGAAAGAAGAGCAATTTTGACATCCCTTTCTCGCTGATTGACAGCAACAGCCGCACCTTCTTGGGGAACTTGGTCTGTGAAATAAACCTTACCTCGATGCTCACTTCCTTCGTGGGGGAGGTAAAATACGAAGAGCCCTGCTAGTCGTTGCCATCCAGGGTGAGATAGGTCTAGTCGTCCAATACCACTGCCGCGTCGCGATTCGCCGGGAAAATTGACTTGACCATCTTCAACCGCTGTCGCTGCGTCATTGCCTGCAGCTCCAAGACCAGTGGACGGGACTGCCGCTTCCTACATGTATGTCCATGTTCTCCAGATGCTTTTTCACTGTTTTAAAGCACGCACCAATCTCTCTGCCAAGTGCACGCAGCGATTAAGCTACTTTTCCCTCGGTCTTCCTCTTCAGCATCCTTGGAAGCTTCTTGTCGCTCAGGGTCGTTGGCCATCCGGAATCGGGCTTTCTTTCGATGCTCTGATCGTTGTCCAATAGTGTCAAGATGTTGTAGATGCCAAAACCGACATACCCGGGGTCCACAAAGTGTCGCACGATGACCGTTTTTGACGCGGCGGGGTACCGTTCTTTGAACGCGCACACTTCTGAACGGAGTAGCTTCACTTTTTTCGCCATCACAGTTAGAGTTTGACTGATAGGGCTGTCAATTTTTTTTTGCTAACTCATGGGTTACTATGTTTGATTTTTTTTACCGCAAACGTTATTCGACAAATGCAATTTTGCTATATAAATTTGTTAAAAACAGAGACAGTGATGGCTCAAACAGAATGGATACGTTGCGTTGCGTTGACGTCAATGTGACAGTAAATGTATGGGCTAACTGTCAAATTGCCGCAAACGCAGCCGCAACGTATCCATTGTGTTAAGGCCTTGAATGACAAATCTTACGATACTGCAAATGAAAATTCAAACAACCGGACGAGTTAAACAGTTTGTTTTGGAAAGTCTTCGGGTTTTACGCCGAGAGTGCTTTCTACGGAGTAGTTTCAAGCTGAAGTTTATTTTGAAGGTTGTATAATAAGGGAAATAATTGGAGCAGGCAAAATTCTGTCAATTTTTAAATGGCCAAAACTACACGAAAAATGAATCAATTCTGACAAAACAGGTTTCATTTTACTGGAAAACTGTCCTAGTTTCCTAGTGTTACTTGAGAACTGGACGTGACCAAGGTTCACTGGAAATGTTTCGGATTTCCGGAGTGTGTGCCAAAGTGTACATTTTTGCAACGCGTAGAACTTTTTATGATATTCTGTTTCACTTAGGTTTATATGTTGTCAATAAATAAGAATTTATTTCGGGTTCATTGGTAGCCAAAGATTGGAAATTCGCCAAGGAATCATCGAGGTATGAATTTATTAAGTATGGGTGTTGATTTTGGCGGTTTTTTCCCTGTTGGGTACTAATTTTCTTTGAGCTTGCAGCACTCTAGCAGAATTCAATCGAACATTGTGGGTGTGTAGGTCATAGAGCAATTTATCTGGATTAACATTTAAATAGATCAGATTATTTTCACACGGATTTTCTCTAAAAGGTTATTTATGCAGATTTTCAAATTAACGTGGTTTTTACGCGAATTTTTGAATTAAAGCGGTTTATCAAGCGGATTTTTGAATTAACATGGTTTTTTCACGAGGCATGTATCCCCCGCGTAAGAAAACCTAACTGTATTTGAACCTTTTTCTTATGAATCAATATATCTTAGTAAAAGTTATCTGAACTTTCCTTCGAAAATATAAAAAAATGAGTTTAAGATCCTACTCTGAAAACAATATAATTTTAAGAACAAAAAAGGATTTTAGAAAATATCGGTGATCTCAGATTTTTTTGAATGAAGTATTTTAGATAGACAATTTAGTTGCCTAAAACGCTCTATGCGTTGCAAAAATGTACACTTTGACACACACTCTTGAAATCCGAAACATTTTCGGTGTAGGTAGGTCATACCAAGTTCCCAAGTAATACTAATATAATACTGTTTTCCAGCGAAATGAAACCAGTTATCAAAATTGATTCATTTTTCGTAAAGTTCTGGCCATTTAAAATCCGAGAGAATTCTATTTATCTCAATTATTTTGTTTACCTCCTGTATACATCAGGATACTTTTTTGGCGCAACAATTTCGTTGATTTGGATTTTTAGTGGAACTAAAAATTGTTTGTTGGGTAACAGATACTTTAAACTTAAACAGTTCCAAGTTAAACTAAACAATTACCAATAGACTGCCGCTATGCATGTCCATCATATTATAAGAGTTGGCGAGCCAAAAAAAAATGCATTTTATTACAATTTCGTATCATTGCTTTTTATGAGATAGTGCAAAAAGTTTGGATATTTTTTCAAAGTTCTCCAGTACTATGTTGTCGAATTCATCTGTTCTTAGGAAACTAAAAACTATCAATACCTATTTAGTTACCTATATTTCTCAGAAACTCAGTGACACCCGGGGCGAACCGTTACACCACCCCCAACAATGCTAAATCTTGTCGAATAGCAGCACCCAACAAATACCTAGCGGCAAAAGCAACTCCTGGGGTAGGGTAGGTGAGGTCTCCTTCTTTTGGGTCTCCTCCAGTAACCAGCCGCACTGACTTGTGCTCACCCTTATAATATCGATAATTATCGTTAACGTCAAAAAATTAACGATAATATCGATGACCAGCATTTATCGATATTATCGATAAGTTTCCCATCACTACTCTGGACTCTGGACAAATAAAAACGTCGTCGAATCAAACGGATGTTTTATTTACATGTTTAAGATTTTCAACTTTTCGTGTTTCAGCCTTTTGTATGTTTAAATTCTGTAGCTGAAACTTCTATGTTTGTCAGGTGATTTGTGGATTCATGTTTGATTTTCATCATCATTCAGTAATATTGCAAAAAAGCATCTACTATGTTGAAACAGTTCAAATAGTATATATCAGTTTGAAATTAACCAATGCGTCTTGCAAGACAAGAGTCAAATTTTGTCGATTGATAAAATGCTACCTAAAATTTAAAAATTTTTCGCCAAATTCAAACAATCTGGGAAATTACGAAATCTTCACAAGCAGTGTTAAAATCGAATGTTTACTGTAATGAACCACAGATTAAAAAAGAGCGGCACTTCAATGATTGTTGAAATCGTAGTCGAGGTTTTCTTTTGCATACTCAGTTTTATCTGATTCTCATCAAAACAATTACAATTAGGTACACTTGCATGTTCAATCAAACACGAATAATAACTGTATTTTTGACCTAATCAAATTTATCATTCTGTGTTATACAGCAGGTAAAACTTGTTGGAAACTGTCATAATGGTCATAATCGTGTCGGTGCGTATTGTTATCTGTGATACGTAAGCGCTTGCAGGATTAGATGTTTATTGGAATCTAACGTTTATTAGGCGTGTTGCTATAATTAATAGTTTATAGAATTATTTTCGTTATTTGAGATTAGTAGAAGGCTTTTGCATTTCGTTCCATACAATGGCAAAAACTAAAGCGAGTGAATCCGAGAACGGTGAAAAAATCGCGGAAGCAATGCCAGCCCCTAGTTCATTGTCGAGTAATATGACACAGGATAATGATAACATTTCTACCAGAGTTGGAACCAGAACGAAGGTAAATATACGATAAAATTATAATTGCAACTAAACGCAATACATCTTCCAGAAAGCCAAAGTGGTATTTGATCCTTCGGATCATTATATCCCACGAAAGCGAGTTAGGAAACCTGAATCAAGTCTCAACGATCATCCAGGACCTACTGTTTTAGGCAGCAGAATTGATGGCAATCCCTCAAAGTCGCCAATAAAAGCAGATAAAAATGGTGAGAGTAGTTTGGGAACAAAATCGCGCCTGTCACTTAGTCCCTCGGTAGCGCCGAAGTCTAACATCGTTAGTACGTACAAACCGAAAGTATTTGGCCCAACTCCACCAACAGAAGGAAGCAGCCGTCCGCACGTTGCTTCCAGCGGAATGGGTTCAACTCGAAAGCAGGAATTTAAACGTGAACCTGTATGCGATATGTGTCATAAGGCTGAACAACAACGACGTGGCTTTAAATTAATTGATTGTTCGAATTGTGCTTTCAGAGGTACATATTTCTTTTAAATATGACACACTTATTGATGTAATTTGTTTCATTGATATTTGCAGCTCATTCGAAATGTCTCTGTGCTCATCCGGTTTATTCGAAGTTTCCAATTAAGCTTAATTTTCGCTGCTTTCAGTGCATTGAATGCGTTGTGTGTGAAAAATCTTTACGTGGCGTAAGTAAATGCGAACCGATATTAAGAAAAAAAATCATTATTTTACCAAAAACCATTGCAGGGTAATCTATTATTTTGTTGCGACTGTCAGAACGCTTTTCATCAAAATTGTCATGGTCTATCAAGGCATGATATCAGCACGAATGGGAGGTGGATTTGTAAGCGTTGTACTGACGAAAGATACCAATATACTAGCAAACATCCACTTTTACCGTGTCAAGAGAAACGTTCTACTACGGTGCAACATATTGAACCGGAAATGCAGGAGGCTGTAGACGATGAAGGTCATCAGGAATTTGCTGGGTTCACTGATAATGAAATACGAAAAGATTCATTTTCCTTATCAGATGGGACGGTAAACGAAAACTGCAATAATCTCGAAACTATTAAAGATGAATCCAGTGATTTTCAACAAAAGTTGGTTAATGAGCTGAATGTGAACGACGAAAACACTCAAACTACGACAAATAAACTTGATCCTCGTCTCGAAAACTTTGAAAACGTTGAAAGTTGGAGTTGTGACGATGTTTTCCAGTATTTCCAATATTACTTTCCTGACTATGCTTATCTTTTCAAAGAACAGGTACTTTTGTTGATAGTTCATTGTAGTTATTATACCGTTTTAGCTTATTTGGTTAGTTTCCCATAAAATACACTGCCTAAATTGTTATTCGTTCTGTCTATTTTGCAGGAAATTGATGGTCCTTCATTAGTGCTGATGCGAAAATCTGATGTCATCACAGGATTTGGGTTGAAACTTGGACCAGCAATATCACTGTACCAACGCATTGTTATGATTCAAAATAAGGATACAGATTTTAGATTAACGTGGCTTTAAGCCTTTCATTTGTCGTACGTAATACAGCTCAATAGCAACAGGTAAGCATTTTGCTTCTTCAATTTTGTGACCTGTAATTTTGTTTGCTTCCATCAAAATAATACAATAAAAAAGTAACAAATAATTGTTTTCTATAAAAATTTTGCAAAGAGAGAAGTTTTCTATGAAGAGTTACATTGCTGGTTGAATAGTTTTCTCATGTGAGATATCGCAAAAAGGAAACTGGTTATATTAAAATAAATTATCAATGCGCGGGAATACGTAACGCGTAAAAAACGCATAATTTCATCCATGATGAGTAGAATATGGTGTAACGGTTTAATCAAACAGTAGGCGCGGGATGAGGGAGCGGTTTTTTGCTTAGGAAGGTTGGAAACGAAGTATCACTATGCAACAGGAAAAAATTCCTAGCGTATTTACGTTTCCTTGCTCATGTAAAAAAGAAATGTCCTAATTTTCAGTGTTTAACTTGTGAGGTGCTTTTGAGAAGCACAAATATTGATAGCAAGGTATGTAGCATTGTTATATTTACAACACAAATGCATCTAAATGATAAATAAGTTGATGCAATTTTTTTACAGAAGCTGTTTATAAACAAACTTCTTCGCAATCAAATCTGTTTCCGTTTTTTTTATACATCATGGTTTAATCGTCGTTTTCCTCGTTTCCAGTCGATATTCGAGCATACTACGATGGGAAAAAATCGAGCAAAAAAAATGGCTAGAACAAAAAAACTCCAGAAATCGCGTGTAAGATTTCAAATTCTTATTCGTTTGGAATGCTAACGACATCTTTCTGCAACTTGCGACTTTCACCACTTTAGTGATGACAGCGCTGGATTATAGTCGAAGCTGCCAGATGCATGAAAATTCTCACAAATAGTAGAGTTGCTGTTTTTGCAACGATTTTTGTGAGGTTTGTGTGTTTTTTCATATCAACACTAAAACAAACAAATTTATCGCAAATATAAACTGGGATTGAATAAAATTGTCGATTTTGTACAAATTACGACTGCTCTAAAAAAACATTAAAAAACGGCAACGCTTCTTATTGCAATAATGTCGATAAGAGCTGGAAAACTATCGATTTTATCGAATCATTGATCACTAAGTGTTCTTAGCGCCACCATACTGCGTATTGCGACAGGCTAAAAAACAGTTGCGTCTTTTTACACATGAAGCAAAATTAGCTTGAATGTCTGTTATCTGTGATTAAACTAAGCGTTTCACGTCTGTTGTAGTGAGGTTGAATCGCAGTGGAAAGATCCTTATAGAACAAGCTGGCCAACCATTACGGATGTGTTTAGCAATAGTTTGTAGAGTTGTGTTTATTAACGTAGCCTTGCGCAATGCTGCGAATGACACCGGAACCACAGACAAACAAACGTGCCACTCGATGACGATCTCATCGACCAGAAAAATAACGATAATTTTGAAATTTTGCTTAGTGGGCAATAATGCCGCTAGTGTCGCTATAAGCAAGCGTGCACATTCATTATCAAAGACAAAAACCATCAGTTGCTATTTGATGAAATGTCAAACTGTTGTTTTTTTTGTGCTCGATGGTGAATGTTCGTAATAATATTACGAAGATGATGAGTGTTTCGAATGCGGACTCAATTGGTCGGCCTCGGAAGACGAAGCGTTTTGCCTCGCTTGTTAAACACGTCGTAGGACGCAAGTGTCGGCGTGAACCACTACTCAATTTTATTTCCGATTGACCTGAAATTTTGGACAGGGTGTTTTTTCGGGCAGGTAAACATTTTGTATAGGTTTTTTATTGAGATGACCATTTTGGTTTGCAACCTACACGATGCGGAAAGCTCAAATTCTCACAAGATTGGCCAATATTATTCAATAAACCTGGAAGGTTTGAGCAAGTCTGCTCGGGAGTATTACCAACTATTTTCTCGTTTCATTCGGTCGTTTATAAAAAAACATTTTCTCCTTGCGGGACGTGCCCAGTTTTACGGAATTACAAATAAATAAACATATAAGGATGAAAAAAATCAATGTACGCACAAGTAAACAAAACCTGCAAAAGAATTATGTTATCGATAACTTGGGAAAACAGAAACAAAGTTAAAACAAAGTTTCGTGAAATGGAGGGAACATTTTATGAAGTAGAAAGAACGTAGCTCATTCCGGAAACGATTGACTGACGGATAAGTTGGTTATTACTAAATTCGAAAAAAATATGCGAAATACATCACAAACAAACATTTTGCCAACGCTGGCTAGTGACGGTCTCCAGAAATTGGCAACTGCCGGTGTGAAAAAGGAATAGTGGAATTGGTAATCCCCATTAGCAACGACCGGTGCGAAACTCGGTTGCTATCCAAAATGGCAACGGCCAGCGTTGTGAAAATAGCAACTCAAATGGCAACTCACCGGTGCGCTTGCTCTTAGTGGTCAATGATTTGATTAAATCGATAGTTTGTCCAGCTCTTATCGATATTATTGCAATAAGAAGCGTTGCCGTTTCTAATGTAGAAATTTTGGGCAGTCGTAATTTGTACATAATCGACAATTTTATTCAATCTCAGTTTATATTTGCGATGAATTTGTTTGTTTTAGTGTTGATTTTAAAACAAAATACACAAACCTCACAAAACAGTGTTATATCGCTGCAAAAACAGCGACTCTATTATCTGTGAGAATTTTCATGCGTCTGGCAGCTTTGACTATAATCCAGCGCTGCCATCACTAAAGTTATTAAAGTCGCAAGTTGCAGAAAGATGTCGTTAGCATTCCAAACGAGTAAGAATTTGAATCTTACACGCGGTTTCTGGAGTTTTTTGTTCTAGCTTGGATATCTGTTATCTGTGCTTGTAAGATCTTCTTCTAGATTTAGTGCTGCTATCACAAATTTTTCCTTCGGTTGTTTGGTTCGATCAATCAGTCGGGACAACAGATCTGCACAACCGAATTCGTTTGTTGGTATGTACTGGATGTCAAAATTGTTATTCAACATTGTCAATGCCAAGCGTTGTAGTCGGTTTGCAGTGTGTATTGGAATGCCTTTCTTGGATTCGAAAATAGAGAGTAACGGCTTGTGGTCAGTCAACAGCGTAAAATGACGTCCCAATAAATATTTATGAAATTTCGTCACGGCATGGACTAGCGCGAGTGCCTCCTTTTCAGGTTGTCCATAGTTACATTCTGCGGGTGTAAGCGTCCTCGAAGCATGTTGAACAGCCTTCAGTGTGCCATTGGAAAACTGATGAAAGATGACCGCACCTATCAAGGTGTTCGATGCATCTGCAGCTACAATGATTGGTAGTTTCAGTGCATAGTATGTTAACAATAAGTTTGATTGAAGTGTTAACTTAAACCACAGATAACAGACATCCAAGCTAGTTTCGCTTCATGTGTAAAACGATTCAACGGATTTTTAGCATGTCGCAATACGCAGTATGGTGGCGCTAAGAACACTTAGTAGTCAACGATTCAGTAAAATCGATAGTTTTACAGCTTTTATCGATATTATCGCAAAAAGAAGGGTTGTGGTTTTTAATGTAGAAATTTCGAGCAGTCGTAATTTGTACACAATCGACAATTTTATTCCTTCCCAGCTTATATTTACGATAAATATATTTGTTTTAATGTTGATTTGAAAAAAAAACCCACCTTACAAAATCAGTGTTATATCATTGCAAAAACAGCGACTCTATAACCTGTGATAATGTTCATGCGTCTGGCAGCTTTGACTGTAATCCAGCGCTGCCATCTCTAAACTGGTAAGAGTCGCAAGTTGCAGAAAGATGTCGTTAGCATTCCAAACGAGTAAAAGTTTGAAATCTTACACACGATTTCTGGAGTTTTTTGTTCTAGCTTGGATGTCTGTTATCTGTGCTTAAACTAATCGAAGGCTTTCTGGCATTCTGAAGATCACTGCCATTTCGTTTCTTCAGTTTTTGGCCCATAGGATGACGCAGTACGTGTAAGTTACGCACAAATCTTCCGTAAAAATTGATGGTGCCTAAATACGATTGCAACTCGGCAATGTTGGTTGAAGGTGGAATTGCTGCGATGTTCTTTACTTTCTCTGGATCTGGACAAAAACCTTAATTGTCCACAATGTGTCCCAGGTAACATAGTTGTGATTGAAAAAAATGGCATTTTTCAGCTTTAACATGGAATCCATACTCCTTTAGTCGAAGAAAAAGTTGATTGAGTGATGCTGCATGCGACTTCGTATCTCTTCCAAATACGATGACATCGTCGATGAAAGATCTGAGACCGGGTATGTTTGCAATCATTCCATCCACTAGGCGCTGGAATGCACCTGATGCTGATTTTACCCCAGGAGCAAGGCGATTGAATCGAAACAAACCACGATGCGTATTGATAGTAAGCCGTTGTTTTGATTCATCATCAACTTCGAGTTGCAAGTACGCATCAGAAAGATCAATGACGCTGAAGATGGTGCTGCCATTAAGCTGAGCAAATATTTTTTCCGGGGTCGGTAGCGGATAATGATATGGTTCTAATCAAAGATAACTAGAACAAGATACATGACTTTCATATTTTTCATACATTTTGAACACAACCGATTTCCGACGGTTAGTGCTGCCATCTGATGACTTAAATTCTCATAAAATTGTCGCTATGAGCAAAACCGATTTTCGTGCATAGGAACCATTCAAATATTACATAACGCGGAATTTGGCAATTTTCAATACCCACCCACCCCCATGTAACGCAATTTTACATGTTGGCCACATGCAATATAACGCTCCGCTGAATATCCCTCCCACCCCCTAGAGCGTTATGTATTATTTGAATCATCCCATAGTCCGTCATCGATCGTTGAGCTTATCAAGATTGTATATGAAAAAGGTATAGCAGTTTGGTCAGCTCAACGCTCAAAAACTAAGTAAATGCAATTCCAACACGCTATGTACCTACCAACTCCTGTAAAAACCTCAAATAAGAAACTAAACCGGATCTCATATATTTGCAATTTCATATGTATTTTCTTGACAGTAAGCAGTCTACTAGGTGCTGCTGAAAGTTACTAGCCAGCTTTTTCTTTTTGACGCCAAGAACATTTATTTTACGCTTATATCGCACGAAATTAAGTCTCCTGTGTATCCCACCAAATAATTTTGTTGTATAACAGTTTGTTAAGTTTTAGTTCAGCCGAAATCTGCGTAATTGCAGCTTAACAAGCTATTCGCGGCTATGAAGGTGCTGATATTTGTTTGGTTTTTGCATGAGGAAAAGAAGGAAGGAAATATTTTTGCTTTTGTCATCACAAACATTTTGACAATTGCATATGAGATTTCGCCTAGGTGCGAACAGCCTTTAAGGTGGAAGTGTGTTGAAGTCAAAAATGGCTGACTTCGAGGCACCACGTGGTCGACTTCGAATTTTCAAATGCATACCACTCGGTAATAGTTAATGCGTCACTTGTGAAAACTTATCATCATGTTTGTTATGGTAACGAAAACATAAGGTAGTGTTTTCGTAGATAACGCATTAACTATTCCCGAGTCTAGTGGCACTGAAAATTCGTAGTCGACGACGTGGTGACCACGTGGTGTCTTCTACACATTACCACCTTAAAATCTCTTTCAACTTCGTAGTCGCGAATAAATCAACAAAAATGTCTGATGGGATATCAGCCTTGGCTAAAAATTGGATCTATCATAATTTTCCTAGTTCTGAAGTTCAAATCCAGAAGTCGCACAGTCGTTTTTAGTTTTGCGTTAAAGCCACTGTCTTACACGGCAGACTAAAAAAAAATAACAATGCCGATGCCACCTGGTTGCCTAAATCACATGAAACAAATAAGCTATTTCTTAATTAAATAGAACCAAGCGCATAACTCTGTACAACATATATTATGCTTCGTTAGACACGCTCACACTTTGCTGTGTGGACAAACCATCAAAAACATGAATGAGACTAGCGCCACTACACTGTAAAAAATCGACAAGTTACTGCGAAGTGAATTCCGCTTACAGCTGTGCTAATAGATGAAACATTGCATGCATATATACGTGGAATACATTTGCGTTTCAGTTCACAGTACAAAGGTGCTTATTACGGGAGTCACTTCACGGTGAAATCAGAGTGAAGTGAACAAAATCCTATTACGGGACTCACGTAAGTGAGAAAAACGTCGCAAAGCGACATCTGCCGTGGAATCTGGGTTATTATGAGAGTCATATCAGTGAAGTGAGAACGGAAAAAGCGACGTTTCGCGTGGAATTATTTCACGACCATTTTTAACGGTGAAATGATTCCACGAAGATGCCATAAGTCTTGAAGTTGATTGATTTGTGATCTAATGGTAAATATTGGATTTATTATTCAGTAACGAAGCAAATCAGAGTTTGATCCGTGCCTTAAAGCGGTCAATTTTTAATTTTTTTGCCCGATGAAAAAAATGCAAACTAGTTCAGGAAATTTTCGATACCGAAAAAACATTTTTTTTATGCCGAATGTCTTAGAAATGCAGAACACGTCAAGATGGTGTTATCTAAAAAAACGACTTTCTGGGACTTAGAGATTTTTGAGCTGGGAAACAATCTCATTTCACTTGTCCTATTCTCAATTTCACTTCACTGTCAATCTCACCCCACGGAGGTGGAATCGGGAATAGGTCTAAAAAAGTAAAGTGAGCGTGAGAGTGAAATATATTTCACCGTGAAGTGATTCCCGTAATAAGCACCAAAATCAAATATTTTACACTTCAGTTTGCTATGTCATGCATACCGAAATCAATCTTCTTACATTCAGATTTCAATACTTACACATGTCAAATACCAAAACACGTTAAAATACTGTGGATTCCAATAAAAATCTATATGGTTCGACATAATAGAATGATTAGGCTCCTTTATTCATATGTAAAAAGCATTAGAGATTAACGTGCGATTCATTTTCGGTGTGTCTTTCACGGCGGCTTCATGGAAATAAGCCCGATACCACCGGGTTGGGTGTAGCACCATCGCAAAAACGAATTCAACGTTAGTGTAGAGATAAGTGACTTTTCACCTACGCACACTAGGAAACGAGTAAACCCGTGTAAAGTTACTTTTGCTTCCTCCAAACTGTAAATCATCGCATCTCGTTGCTTCGACTTTTATCACTTTTTAACATTTTTGGTCGATTATGTTCAGCAGCTTCTTCCGATTTCCGATCACAAATGAAAAAAATCATTCAGAAACAAGTTTAAAATATATAATGAGTGTTCAACTGAATATTTGTCCAGCTGCTTAAAACATAGCATTGCAAACAAAACAGCTATTTGTAAATATTTTCCTCAACTAGTGGCACTAATACATTCGTACCAAAGATAACTAGAACAAGATACCTAACTTCCATATTTTTCATACATTTTGAACACGACCCATTTCCGACGGTTCGATCGTTGAGCTGTTCAAGATTGTATATGAAAAAGGTTAGCAGTTTGGTCAGCTCGACGCTTAAGATAACATGCAGATTATTGCGACTTTTACCCCAAATTGGACTACCCCGAAATACACGATTATCACAGTCGAATCTCGCACACGATTTCGCAGTTTGGGTGATGGGTATCGATACGGCGTTATCTAAACGCTTGACAGAAATATTTTATTATATAGGCAAACAAAATCTCTATCATGACTGCTACCTTGGTAGGTTAATGAAAAATCACTCCAGCAATGGTTAGTGCTTGAAACCTATATATATTAATAAAGTATCCAGCTTTTTACGAGCCATAATGGCGGATGCTATAATGCAAAGTTCGTAATAAATTACTCACCCTTTTGACAACTTTGCTTACGTCAATTTGAAGTCTTCATACAATTTATCGAAAGAAAAATATATCTGGCAACAGTTGTGTTGCCAATTTTTCAGAAATCGCAAATCTGACGTAAGCAGAGAGGTTCGCATATTACGAACACGCATTATAGAGGCCGCCATTATTCGGGTTATTCGCGTTGAAAGAGATTTTGAAGGCTATTCGCACCTACGTGAACACTCATATGTAATTGTCAAAATGTGCGTGATGACAAAAGCAAAAATATTTCCTTCCTTCTTTATCGCATGCAAAAACCAAACAAATATCAGCAACACCGTCAACGCGAATGGTGCGTAAAAAGCTGGATACTTGAAACCGTGAGGTCTGGTATCGATACAATGACAATTGAGAAAGTATCGATACTCAGTATCACCCAATCAATCATGTAACACTTAGTTTTGTTTCGATATTCAACCTAATTTTCAACTAGAGCTGCTCAAAAATATATACTTAATGTTGCAAATGAAAAACAAAACAAACAATGAACCCAAAAAAACTGCCACTGCGCTACTGAGGTGTCAATTTGATAGAGCGAAATAAGAAATTGGGCAATGAATGATTATCACAGAAGTCCAAATAGTCATGCAAGGGGCAATAATGATATTGTCATTTTATGCACCTAATGCCAGAGTAGGGGTATATATTGAGCGAAAGCAAAGCCTTGGTGCTACATTCCGATTCGGGACTTTACCTTCTGATTATTTATACACAGACTTCGCAGCCGACTGTTTAGTGTACAGGACAATTGCGGGGCTAGCGCTACGATCCTACTGACACTAACAGTCTCTCCCGAGTCGAGACTCGAACCTACGACGACTGGCTTGTTAGGCCAGCATCGTACCTCGAGACCATCTGGGAGAGTTACTATATATATTGAGCGGTTATATTTATTTTCAGGTCCCATTCTACCAAAACCTAAAGTTTGATATATCTCAATCCAAGGTTTCAGAACCATTGTGCATTTGGTCAGGTTAATCGGGGCACCCGATTTTTGCTTTATTAACCTCGGCAAGAGTGCAAAACTTGGCTGTAGAACGTGCTCTTAGCGGTTATCAGGAAGTTCTAATGGTACGCTTAATTTTAAATGATGCGCCCATAATTCTTGATTCTTCCGGAAAGTTTCATGTTTGAGAACTAAACATTTGTACACATTTTTATCATTTTTCGGATGGTAGCATCGTACAGTCGTCCACATGGATACTGAAAAAATTGTTTCACCCTTCAGCAGCCATGTCTTGCCCTTGTCGTCAGTTGATTTTGACGTTAAGTATACATTATATTAACAGTGTATAAATTAGTTCGACTTTTGCTCACGCGCAGGGTTTAGCGTACGATTTATTTTCAGTGTATAGCGGGTATTTGTTTTTAGCAGCTGGACAATTATTCAGTTGAACACTCATTATATGTTTAAACTTGTTTCTAAATAAATTTTGACGTGGGACTTCGTCTTTGTTTACTATGCTGAGATGCATTCTGTAAAATTTGAAATTAAACTGGCAAATGTTGCGTCAGATTTCAAACGTTAATAACAGCATAACTACATGATGGATAACAATATCCAATATGTTGTTGGATAGATGAAATGTGTAACAATTTTATAACACGCTAGTTATCATTATTATTTCACTGCTCAACGGTGAAAATCGATAAAAAGTTACAGAGAAACTTACGCGAACCAATTACATGCGAGCATTCCTAGCACAGACGACGTGAATGGACACCACTCGTTCCCCGTGTTATTCTCTGTATCGATATCGATATAAAAATTGACAGAGTCTCCCCGTCCCAATAGGTCAATTTATTTTTGCTTCCATGAGCTTAGACTAAAATGATGTCTCGAAGGTAAAAGTTTTCCGAAAAGTTTGAAACCATCCCCAGTCTTGAGCAATTTCTAAACCTGCTTTCAAAACCTAATAAAAACTGATGTCTTGAAAGAAAACATGCCGGTAAAAGCAGTACCAGTACCAGTGGAGTAAGGAACCGCAGGTCTCTCGTCGTCTATGATTGCAGCGGTACTCTTCTATTCGTACATTTCAGCGGTACACTTCTATTCATACTGCAGCGGTACTATTCGTATTGCAGTGGTACACTTTTGTTCGTACATTTCTATTCGTGTGCAATCCAGGAAAAACTGCAATGCTGCTGTTGATGGTGATTGAAAGTTTATCTCATGAATATGATTACCACATTCAACAAGAATTGTAAATTTTCGCAACGCATATTTATTCAATTTCATCTTCGATATTCACTAAATAATCGTGACCGGATAGTATCGAAAGAGTAAATTCCACATATACACATTTATAGAAGAGTAAGAGCCGGCGAATGCTTGTGAATTTTTGGTTTATTTACTAAGATTCATTAGAATCTCTTTTAACATTTCTAAATTGTTAGAAGATATATCATTATTCAAAGCTTTACCATAATAAACGTATGTATATTAGCCGTCTTCGTAATACAGCGAATGTAGTTGTAAATAAATGCAAAAAACTGTCAAGCAAAAAACAAAAATGGAATTGTTGATTGTTACATTTTTTTGCTGGAACTGAATAATTTTGTTAGACATATCTTCTTATGTTTGCCAATGTAAGGGCTTCTATATTATTTTGGAAGAAAGAACCATATTATAGATTCGATTTAATCAGAGTTAAATAAGACAAAACCATTTATTATAATAACGTAAGCATTATTGGATTTGGTTTTAGAGGATATAGAGTTAATTCTGACTTTGACGCATTACGAGAAATTCTTGGTGCTTTTTCAACAAGAATGATATGCTTGTGCCTTGTCAAATACATGTTGTTTGTACAAAAATACAGGCTAATACTAATATCGCCAAATGTATACGATATTCTTTCGAGTGTTGTTGAATATATTTAAAAAAAATGATTTTCAGGGGAGGCTGAAAATAAAAATACGTACAGTCGCTAAGCAAACACCTTGATTCTGTCTGCAGGCTCTGTATTTTTTGTAACAAAAAATCCCCTAATTACAGTGTTTAGTCCCACATCACCATTTCATACAACCCTAGGGCTGTATACCTTGTAGTATTTTCATTCGTGATCAGAAATCGGAAGAAGCTGCTAAACATAATCGACCAAATATGGTAAAAAGTGATAAAAGTCGAAGCAACGAGATGCGATGATTTTCAGTTTGGAAAAACAAAAGCTTACACGAGCTTACACGTTTACTAGTGTGCGTAGGTGAAAAGTCTCTTATCTCTATAGCGGGAAACAGGAGGGACTTTTATCAGTTGAAAATCATTGTGATAAAGCCATTTTGGAGCATTCTTAATTCATTGTTTAAAAATCAAACATGAAAAACGTGTGAAAATAAATATATCCCTTATAATACCTGATTGCAATACCTCTCAATGTCTTACCTTTCTTGTCCGTTTGGCTCGGATTTTGACAAGGGGATGGCAACATGCTATCTCTTTCTTTGTTTAATTAGTGAAGTCCCAAGTAACAATCTGGCTGCATTTAGAAAACCTCATGTCGAATAAATGTTGCACAGCGGCAACCGATGCTGAATAAACATAATGCTGATATACGTGTTGAACAAACATTGTAAACATTTGTTGTCGTCGCTTCTAATCAACAACAACATTCTTCACTTAATGGTCGCTGTTTAATTGCCTTCGCGGAAGCGAGTGGGGAATATGCATTGGTTAAAGGTAACTAATAACAAATGAACATGCATTAAAATTCATATGCTATTATATAAAAGAGAAGTTTTGTATGTATGTATGTATGTATGTTCCAGCATAACTCTCGGAGGCATGAGCCGATTTAAACCAAACTTGGCATACGTGTTCTTTGTACAAAGGAAGTGGTCATAGAAATATTGAATAGGGGGAGGGGTCACCCTTAAAGAAGGAGGGGGTAAAATATAATAAATTTCCATACATAATGGAAACATTTCATTGAAATTTGGTGATTTTCGGGTTTTTGGTCATATTTGGAGGCCGGAA
This sequence comes from Wyeomyia smithii, assembly GCF_029784165.1. Taxonomy (NCBI): domain Eukaryota; kingdom Metazoa; phylum Arthropoda; class Insecta; order Diptera; family Culicidae; genus Wyeomyia; species Wyeomyia smithii. Next base: position 79,065,407 of record NC_073694.1, read on the forward strand.
GTAGATGTCCAGAGACCGAAACATGATGTTCGATGCCATTTTCAATCCAAGATGGTGACTTCCGGTTTCTGGGAAGCCATTTAAAACTGTGGAAAACGCTCACAAACCCCCCAATGTTGGTATTTTTGGAGCAAAAATGTCTCTTAAGAACCGGTTGTCGGTGTCTGACGATACTTTGAAACTTGGGTTGCCGACTTCCGGTTTCTGGAAATCTGCGAAAATAATAATTGAATTATATACAGAAAGGTCGCTTTTTACGCGGGTTGCTTTCCTTCATTACTCAAAAACGGTACAAGATATCGACCTCATTTCAATCACGTTTTCCGTTTTAGGCCTCGAGTGATCATATATCAGTTTTCAAAAAAAATCAGAATTTTTGGTGTGTATACTCAAAATTTAAAATACTGAGTTTTGGTCTCTAGATTGGACACTATCATGTTCAAACGAGGTTTTAACGTTTTATGACGGTTTACTTTGTTATATTTGCAACTCAAAAAAGTCGTTTTTTACGCGGGCCCATACAAATTTGGAACGCATCCCCCGCGTAAAAAACGACCTTAGTGTACTTGGCAATATGGGTATTTTTGTAATCGGAATGACGTCGTCATACGAAAATCGATCATATATTTCCAAATATTGGCCTTTTTTTGAAACGTAGTGACGTGTGTTTGCAGCCGAAAATCGGCTTTCGTGCTATCTCTTTCTTTGTTTAATTAGTGAAGTCCCAAGTAACAATCTGGCTGCATTTAGAAAACCTCATGTCGAATAAATGTTGCACAGCGGCAACCGATGCTGAATAAACATAATGCTGATATACGTGTTGAACAAACATTGTAAACATTTGTTGTCGTCGCTTCTAATCAACAACAACATTCTTCACTTAATGGTCGCTCTTTAATTGCCTTCGCGGAAGCGAGTGGGGAATATGCATTGGTTAAAGGTAACTAATAACAAATGAACATGCATTAAAATTCATATGCTATTATATAAAAGAGAAGTTTTGTATGTATGTATGTATGTATGTTCCAGCATAACTCTCGGAAGCATGAGCCGATTTAAACCAAACTTGGCATACGTGTTCTTTGTACAAAGGAAGTGGTCATAGAAATATTGAATAGGGGGAGGGGTCACCCTTAAAGAAGGAGGGGGTAAAATATAATAAATTTCCATACATAATGGAAACATTTCATTGAAATTTGGTGATTTTCGGATTTTTGGTCATATTTGGAGGCCGGAAGTAGATGTCCAGAGACCGAAACATGATATTCGATGCCATTTTCAATCCAAGATGGTGACTTCCGGTTTCTGGGAAGCCATTTAAAACTGTGGAAAACGCTCACAAACCCCCCAATGTTGGTATTTTTGGAGCAAAAATGTCTCTTAAGAACCGGTTGTCGGTGTCTGACGATACTTTGAAACTTGGGTTGCCGACTTCCGGTTTCTGGAAATCTGCGAAAATAATAATTGAATTATATACAGAAAGGTCGCTTTTTACGCGGGTTGCTTTCCTTCATTACTCAAAAACGGTACAAGATATCGACCTCATTTCAATCACGTTTTCCGTTTTAGGCCTCGAGTGATCATATATCAGTTTTCAAAAAAAATCAGAATTTTTGGTGTGTATACTCAAAATTTAAAATACTGAGTTTTGGTCTCTAGATTGGACACTATCATGTTCAAACGAGGTTTTAACGTTTTATGACGGTTTACTTTGTTATATTTGCAACTCAAAAAAGTCGTTTTTTACGCGGGCCCATACAAATTTGGAACGCATCCCCCGCGTAAAAAACGACCTTAGTGTACTTGGCAATATGGGTATTTTTGTAATCGGAATGACGTCGTCATACGAAAATCGATCATATATTTCCAAATATTGGCCTTTTTTTGAAACGTAGTGACGTGTGTTTGCAGCCGAAAATCGGCTTTCGTGCAAATGTTTATAGAGAAGTATTTCAAAACATCCAACCTGCTTTGATCCGTTTTGGTACGATTTCTTGACATATTTCTTGCATAATTTGATAACGGAGAGTCCAATCTAGCGTTTTGGATAAAAAATATGTTTGAAAAAATTGCTGAAGCTCAACTATTACCGAATAAAAATTTGGTTAAGAGCTTCGATCAAATAAGATAAGAGCTACTTAAATCCAGCTATTTATTTAAAAAAAAGTTTTGTATGTATGTATGTATGTTCCAACATAACTCTCGAATGACTGTACCGATTTAACCCAAACTTGACATACGTGTTCTTTGTACAGAGGAAGTGGTCATAACTATCAGAAATATTGGGAAGAGGAAGAAGCAACCCCCAAAGAAGGAGGGGGTCTTAATTGGTCAGAAAATCAAGTTTTTTCATGCATTATGGGAACTTTCTGAATGAAAGCGACAGTTCTTAGGCCTTTGGTCATGTCTGGAGACCGGAAATTGATTTTCAGAGACCGGAACATGATGTCGAAAAGAGAAAGGGGCAGCTATCAAAGAGGGAGGGGTCTTAATTTATAAGACAATCAGGTCTTTTAGTGCCCTGTGGGAACTTTTTGAAAAGGTATGATAACCTTCATGCCCTCGATCGGTCATGACCAGAAGTTAATGTCTAGGGACCGGAATATGATGTCCGATGTTTTTCTAAAACAAAGGCGGCGACTTTTGGTTTCTGGAAAGCTGTATACAACTGTAGAAAACGTTTACAAACCTCCAAACATAGGTATTTCTGGAACCAGGATGACCTTTAGGAAGCAGAAATAAAAGTCCAACGACATTTTTTAAATTCAATATGGCGACTTCCGGTTTCAGAATTTTATGAAAAACGAATATATGTTCTGCAATAGGTATATTTTCGATATCAAAATGACGTCCAGAATCTAAAATTTTTAAATCGTGCATGGCGGATTACATTTTCTGGAAAGGTTACTAGAATACAGAAGAAGGCTTGGACGTAATATTGAAAGTGTAAAACTGAGTAAAATGGTTAATGTCAATATCAGAGCTGACTCCCCAAAACCGAAAATTGGTGTACGAACGTTTGGTATAGTGAGGGTTGTTTTTCCGCATTGGAAGTTATTCAAAACTTGAGGAAAATGTGGAGATAGTGCCCGTATATCTCCAAATTGTTAATTAATTCATGAAGACTTCTGTTCAACTATAAGGATGATATTGATATTGTTCACATAAAAAAGTAAAACGAGAAGACATAGCAAGCAATAATTTTAACTATCAGAAATGAGCTTGGGCTATTGATTATGTAATTTGGGTAATTTGAGTTTATTGTAAGTTAATCGATACCGTCGAAGATGCTGATGAGGCTATCCATTTTCCACCGGAATTTTTGAATTCACTCGACCCAGCTGGAGTGCCTCCGCATCGATTGTTAATCAACGAAAAAGGTGGTATATAAGCAAGTTTATAACTAGAATAGAAATATTATTTGAAATGATGGGTGGGAAAAAATATATGGAGATATAGAAAATTATAGAAAAAGCAGAAACTTTTACACGAGCAAGGCCGGGTACATTCAGCTAATATGCTATAAACGTGCTATAAATGCTGTATCAATTCAAGAACAACTCAGTAACACTCAAAAGAGTGAGTGTATAATAAATGTTGCACAGTAGCAACGGATACTGGATAAACAACGTTAAGTATGCGCTTAAGCTGTCATTATTTTCTCTGATTTTCTACAAGCAGCTAAAAAGTTAAGTTTATACATCTTTTGAGCACTGTTTAATTTTTTGTGACATTTTAGGGTACCATTAAATAATACAATTGTATAATATCCGACTACCAACGAAAAAATTATGTTCAATAAATCTGATTTTAAAAATACTACAAGGTATACAGCCCTAGGGGTTGTATGAAATGGTGACGTAGGACTAAATGTATATATTACACTAAGGTCGCTTTTTACGCGGTTTTATTACGCGGGTTTTTTTACGCGGCTTTTTTCACGCGGATTCCGGAATTGACGCGGTTTTTTTTACGCAGATTCCGGAATTTACGCGGTTTTTTACGGGGATTCCGGAATTTACGCGGTATTTTTTTGCGCGGATTTCGGTTTTCCTTCACTCGGAATGCAGAATTAACGCAGGTATTTTTACGCGGATTCCGGAATTTACGCGGTTTTTTTAGGCGGATTCCGGAATTTACGCGGTTTTTTCACGCGGATTCCGGAATTTACGCGTTTTTTTTACGCGGCACGTATCCCTCGCGTAAACGTTACTTGAAAATTTTACCCTAATAGTAGTTGTGAAAATTCTCATAACTCTTATCTTCAAGCATCTATAGTTCTGAAAAGAACCGATACCATAATCTTAAGAATGAAATTTGTGCTATAGAACGCTGATGATCGCACCACCACCGGTAGTATTAAATATTTTGTTGGCCGCGCATAAAATTTGCTCTCCGCTGTGCCCTTCAGTAGCTGTGCCAGTAAAATATCCTGCAGCGTACGATGGTAACTGTTGCTGCCGTATGAAAAATAAAGTTAACATGCTCCGCACTGCTTGGAAGTTGACTCGTATGCAGCTCTCGTTTTTCAATTCCGCGTACCTCTAACAGCTATACTCCACTCGCTGTTGTGTGACAAACTAAACTGAAGCTGAATTTTCTACACGCAGTCTTTTGTATCGAGCTCAGAGTAGATTTTTGCAAATAGGGCGGGGCTACGTAGCTTATAGAAAGAAAGAGGAACAAACCAAAACACCTTCGATACTACTGAGTGATTTTCATAAGCATCAAAAGAAAGTTTTGGTCTCCCGATGCGAAAATCACTCTGGTTCTTAGATGAACTAATTTTCGTTTCTTATGTTTGACTGATAACGGTGTTCGAGTCTGCACAAACATACAATTAAACCGGAAAATCACTCATTTTAGCAGTGAAAATTTTTGAAATGATGGTTATGTCTTGTTGTGATAAACTATTCATAGGCAACACTACCGTTTATCTTTGGTGCGCCCTGGTCGTTATTGTAAAAATGATTATTGAGAAATAGATGGACATTTCACACTAGTAGTAGTTGTGAAAATTCTCATAAGTCTTATCTTCATCATCTTATAGTTCTGAAAAGAACCGATTTCATTATCTTCAGCTCGAAATGTATGCTACAGAATGCTGATGATCACACCGCCACCGGTAGCATCGATTATTTTGTTGGCCGCGTATAAAATTTGCTCTCCGCTGTACCCTCCAGCAGCTGTGTCAGCAAAATATCCTGCAGCGTACAATGGTTATTGTTGCTGCCGTGTGCAAAATAAAGGTAACATGCTCCGCGGTGCCTGGAAGTTGACTCGTATGCAGCTCTCGTTTCTCAATGTCGTGAAGCTTTAACAGCTGCACCGCACTCGCTATTGTGGAACAAACTAAACTGAAGCTGAATTTTCCACACGCAGTCTTTTGTATCGAGTTCAGCGTGGATTTTTACCATTAAGGCGTGGCCACATAGCTTATAGAAAGAAAGAGAAACAAACCAAAACATCTTCAATACTACTGAGTGATTTTCATAAGCATCAAAAGATAGTTTTTGCTTTCCCGATGCGAAAATCACTCTGGTTCTTAGATTAACTAATTTTCGTTGCTTATATTTGACTGATAACGGTGTTCGAGTGAACACAAACAAATTAAACCGGAAAATCACTCAATTTAACAGTACAAACTCTTGAAATGAGGGTTATATCTTGTGACAAACTATTCATAGGTAACACTACCGTTTATCTTTGGTGCGTCCTGGTCGTTATTGTAAAAATTATTTAGAGATAGATGAACATTTCACACTAGTAGTAGTTGTGAAAATTCTCATAACTCTTATCTTCATCATCTTATAGTTCTGAAAAGACCCGATTTCATTATCTTCAGCTCGAAATGTATGCTACAGAATGCTGATGATCACAGCACACCGATAGCATCGATTATTTTGTTGGCCGCGTATAAAATTTGCCCTCCGCTGTGCCCTCCAGCAGCTGTGCCAGCGAAATATTCTGCAGCGTACGATGGTAACTGTTGCTGCCGTGTGCAGAATAAAGGTAACATGCTCCGCAGTGCCTGGAAGTTGACTCGTATACAGCTCTCGTTTCTCAATGTCGCGAAGCTTTAACAGCTGCACCGCACTCGCTATTGTGGAACAACCTAAACTGAAGCTGAATTTTCCACACGCAGTCTTCTGTATCGAGTTCAGCGTAGATTTTTACCATTAAGGCGTGGCCACGCAGCTTAGACAAAGACAAACAAACCAAAACACTTTGTTGAGTCAAAATATGTAAGCAGTGGAATTTATTTTGTCCATGTTATTGTTATCTGTGCTTGGGAAGCAAGCCAATAACGAGGGAAATGTATGGGAAAGCTTGACCTTGGAACTTTTCACCTCTTTCCACCATTAAGCAGTAAAGCAACAATGTTGAACATAATATCAAATAATTGTTACACATTTTATCTATCCACCGACATATAAATGACTAAGATGCATTAAGTCGTTCGCTTGCTATAACCGTTTGAAATCTGACGCAACATTTGCCAGTTTCATTTTCATTTTCACAAAGTGTAATCAGTATAGAAAACAAAGACGTAGTCCTACGTCAATATAAGAAAAGTGGCACATTTCATAGACGAGTTAAACAAAATCGTGAGGAATGGGAGCTTAAACTCAAACAGCTCTTCACCTCTTCTGCTGTTCATACACAGGAGTTTTCTAAAGGGCCAACAGTTAATAATAACAAGGTGAGTGTTTTGTTTTCATAAGCAAGAAAACTAATCATAACTAAAAATGTAAATGTTTTAGCAAATCGCTACAACAGTTATTGGCACAGCAGAACTCGATGAGGACCAGGCTGATAATTTTATGTTTCCCGGAAATAATGATTCCTTTTTGGACAATCAAACTAGTGATGGGAAACTTATCGATAATATCGATAAATGCTGGTCATCGATATTATCGTTAATTTTTTGACGTTAACGATAATTATCGATATTATAAGGGTGAGCACAAGTCAGTGCGGCTGGTTACTGGAGGAGACCCAAAAGAAGGAGACCTCACCTACCCTACCCCAGGAGTTGCTTTTGCCGCTAGGTATTTGTTGGGTGCTGCTATTCGACAAGATTTAGCATTGTTGGGGGTGGTGTAACGGTTCGCCCCGGGTGTCACTGAGTTTCTGAGAAATATAGGTAACTAAAAAGGTATTGATAGTTTTTAGTTTCCTAAGAACAGATGAATTCGACAACTAAGTACTGGAGAACTTCGAAAAAATATCCAAACTTTTTGCACTATCTCATCAAAAGCAATGATACGAAATTGTAATAAAATGCATTTTCTTTGGCTCGCCAACTCTTATAATATGATGGACATGCATAGCGGCAGTCTATTGGTAATTGTTTAGTTTAACTTGGAACTGTTTAAGTTTAAAGTATCTGTTACCCAACAAACAATTTTTAGTTCCACTAAAAATCCAAATCAACGAAATTGTTGCGCCAAATAAGTATCCTGATTTATACAGGAGGTAGACAAAATAATTGAGATAAATAGAATTCTCTCGGATTTTAAATGGCCAGAACTTTACGAAAAATGAATCAATTTTGATAACTGGTTTCATTTCACTGGAAAACAGTATTATATTAGTATTACTTGGGAACTTGGTGTGACCAACCTACACCGAAAATGTTTCGGATTTCAAGAGTGTGTGTCAAAGTGTACATTTTTGCAACGCAAAGAACGTTTTAGGCAACTAAATTGTCTATCTAAAATACTTCATTCAAAAAAATCTGAGATAACCGATATTTTCTAAAATCCTTTTTTGTTCTTAAAATTATATTTTTTTCAGAGTAGGATCTTAAACTCATTTTTTTATATTTTTGAAGGAAAGTTCAGATAATTTTTACTAAGATATATTGATTCATAAGAAAAAGGTTCAAATACAGTTAGGTTTTCTTACGCGGGGGATACATGCCTCGTGAAAAAACCATGTTAATTCAAAAATCCGCTTGATAAACCGCTTTAATTCAAAAATTCGCGTAAAAACCACGTTAATTTGAAAATCTGCATAAATAACCTTTTAGAGAAAATCCGTGTGAAAATAATCTGATCTATTTAAATGTTAATCCAGATAAATTGCTCTATGACCTACACACCCACAATGTTCGATTGAATTCTGCTAGAGTGCTGCAAGCTACCAATGAACCCGAAATAAATTCTTATTTTTTGACAACATATAAACCTAAGTGAAACAGAATATCATAAAAAGTTCTACGCGTTGCAAAAATGTACACTTTGGCACACACTCCGGAAATCCGAAACATTTCCAGTGAACCTTGGTCACGTCCAGTTCTCAAGTAACACTAGGAAACTAGGACAGTTTTCCAGTAAAATGAAACCTGTTTTGTCAGAATTGATTCATTTTTCGTGGAGTTTTGGCATTTAAAAATTGACAGAGTTTTGCCTGCTTCAATTATTTCCCTTATTATACAACCTTCAAAATAAACTTCGGCTTGAAACTACTCCGTAGAAAGCACTCTCGGCGTAAAACCCGAAGACTTTCCAAAACAAACTGTTTAACTCGTCCGGTTGTTTGAATTTTCATTTGCAGTATCGTAAGATTTGTCATTCAAGGCCTTAACACAATGGATACGTTGCGGCTGCGTTTGCGGCAATTTGACAGTTAGCCCATACATTTACTGTGACATTGACGTCAACGCAACGCAACGTATCCATTCTGTTTGGGCCATCACTGTCTCTGTTTTTAACAAATTTATATAGCAAAATTGCATTTGTCGAACAACGTTTGCGGTAAGAAAAATGGACAAAAATTGCCGATTTTTCATGGGTTTACCTTCAATCGCACTAACGAAACTACTCATGCATCATCAATCATAGTAACCCATGAGTTAGCAAAAAAAAAATTGACAGCCCTATCAGTCAAACTCTAACTGTGATGGCGAAAAAAGTGAAGCTACTCCGTTCAGAAGTGTGCGCGTTCAAAGAACGGTACCCCGCCGCGTCAAAAACGGACATCGTGCGGCACTTTGTGGACCCCGGGTATGTCGGTTTTGGCATCTACAACATCTTGACACTATTGGACAACGATCAGAGCATCGAAAGAAAGCCCGATTACGGACGGCCAACGACCCTGAGCGACAAGAAGCTTCCAAGGATGCTGAAGAGGAAGACCGAAGGAAAAGTGGCTAAATCGCTGCGTGCACTTGGCAGAGAGATTGGTGCGTGCTCTAAAACAGTGAAAAAGCATCTGTAGAACATGGACATACATGCAGGAAGCGGCAGTCCCGTCCACTGGTCTTGGAGCTGCAGGCAATGACGCAGCGACAGCGGTTGAAGATGGTCAAGTCAATTTTCCCGGCGAATCGCGACGCGGCAGTGGTATTGGACGACTAGACCTATCTCACCCTGGATGGCAACGACTGGCAGGGCTCTCCGTATTTTACCTCCCTCACGAAGGAAGTGAGCATCGAGGTAAGGTTTATTTCACAGACCAAGTTCACCAAGAAGCTGCGGCTGTTGCTGTCAATCAGCGAGAAAGGGATGTCAAAATTGCTCTTCTTTCGCTCCGGGCTGGCCGTGAACGGGGAAATTTATAGTACGAACAGGGTTGCCACATTTAAATCTGTGTTTTCCCTTGAAAAAATCTGAACATCTGTATCTGGAACAAAAATATCTGTAAAAAAAATCTGTGTTGTTTAAACACAAAGAACTTTGTATTTTTTGAGTTTTTATGGTACATAAACGAAATTTCCAGCTTAAAACGTGTGATGAGTTGAAAATATGTTCAATTCGCTCAATATTTAATGAAATAAAATTTGGATTGTTTTTAAAAATTAATGTCAATTTCGAAAAATCTGTAAATCTGTACTTTTCGACGAAAATCTGTATATCTGTATATACAGATTCTGTACCGTTACTTTGGCCAAAAATCTGTAAAATACAGATTAATCTGTACATGTGGCATTTCTGAGTACGAAGTGCCTGACAGAAGTTGCGTCGTTCATCAAGAAATACCACAAGCGCGAAGACACGGTGTTCTGGCCAGATTTGACGTCGGCCAACTATTCGAAGCGATCGTTGGAGAAGATGGAGCGGCTGAATATTGATGTGGTACCGAAGTCGGCGAATCCGCTCAATGTCCCCCAGCTGCTTCCCATCGAGAATTTCTGGGCAAATTTGAAGCGCAAGATCTATTCCAACAATTTTGTCTCGAAAACGGAGGAGGAAATAAAAAAAACGAAGAATGAGCTTAAAAACATGGCTACACGCATGTTTTCGTCCGCCATGGCGAATGTTCCGGTTAACTGTCGGAAGGCTGCACGCAAGGACGTAATATTTTTTGTGAGGAAGCTATCATGACAACCTTCCATGGGAAATTCATCCAACTCAATTATCTGTCATAGTTTTTTTTTTCATCGCCATCTGAAATAGTTTTTTTTTCATCATCTGAAAAAAATTTTTCACCGCAAACGTTAGCTGTCAAATTATCGATACTTATCGATAATATCGATAAAAGTCTCGGAATTATCGATTGTTATCGATGTCCGTTCTGGGCGATATTTCCCATCACTAAATCAAACCGATACAGACTTTTCTGATGAAGAGAACGTGCATGATGTCACTGAAGAATGTGGTCAGCTGTGGAAAATAACTGAAATGGGTCTGCGAGAATGGGCTTTTAGGTTCAACATAAGACACACCGCTCTAAAAGAACTACTTAGTCTGTTGCGATGTCAATATAATGATTCTAGTCTTCCAATCGATCCAAGAACTTTACTTGAAACACCTAGAAAGGCCAGTGCGTTTTGCTCGGATTTAGCTGGTGGTAAATATTGGCATCAAGGGCTTGAAACGTGTCTAAGAACATATTTCTATGACCTATCAAATAACATATCACTTAAACTCAATATAAATATGGACGGTTTGCCTATTCACAAAAGCTCAAATTACCAGTTTTGGCCGATACTTGGAAACATATACGGAATGGAGCATATTCCTCCGATGCTAATAGGAATATTCTATGGAAAAAGTAAACCATCTGATATTCAAGAATATCTAACACCATTCGTTGATGAAATGATTCCACTTTTGAAACACGGACTAAAAATTGGTGGATACATCGTTAACATACAGATAAGATGCTTCATTTGTGATTCTCCTGCTCGTGCTTTTGTCAAAGGTAATGTTGCGCAATTTGCACCCTTTTAGATATATGCGCAGAAAATTTATGCACAGTGATTTTTGCTCACTCTCTTCCAACACTCACACAGACGAAGCAGACGAATGCCATGGATGCGCATCGATAGCAGACAGATACATGTGCTTGGCAAAAGTGAACAAACATTGTGCTCCGGTATTATGAAAGATTATTTCTATAAAATCAAGCTTATTACATGCAATTAGCTGCAACAAGTAAGTAATCAAACACGTATTATCGTTGGAACAAATTTCTTACTGTTTCTGCTTAAAAAATCTGATAGGAGATAGGATACGTTTCTGAAATGAGCTCCGAATCAACAAATCAACGATACCATCTGGAAGAAGACGAAAATGATTCTTCGTGTTCGAACGTAGAATATTTTAATTCACCCGATGGAAGCATTGACTGCGATCCTCGTTGTGATCTGCTTGGTGGTGCTGAAGAGGTGGACTACGATCTAGATCTGGATTCGGAAAATTCGTGTAACGATGCTCCGGTAGTTGGTGGGAGTATTTCGCAAGATAAACTGCCCGATGATCTTTACGGATGCTGGTTGCTTGTTGCTGTTCGAGATTTTAATGGACACTCTTCTGGGAGGGAAATCGGCAAGTGGGGTGTTGCAGGCAACACACCCGGAGAATTTCTTCATCAGTGCTGGCTGATTGCACAAAAATTTCTGAAACGAGAAGTGATATTCAGATGCAACGAAAGGGGTGAAGCTGTACCCGCGTGGGGTAAGGAAAATCCGCAGGAAAAGGATTTCGGACGATTTGCGTTGTTCTACGATAAAGCTAATCATCGATATTATCCCGTTGAGAAAGTAACAGCCAACATTTTACAGCATTGGAAGAAGAAGGAGATGCATTTTTTTTGCACGTTTCTTCCCTCTCCGTAGTAAACAGAACTGTTTTTAAAACAGTGAAGAATGTTCTTCTGGAACCTGAATCTAAGGACCGAGCTGGAACCGCATCGAACAGAATAATTGACGATTTCGCAAAAAAAAACTGCTCCCATGCTTATGGGAGCTCTTGGCAGGCTCAAGGTATTGCTTGGATGATGTGGGCTAATGCCCTATACGTTGCCGAACCGTGTCGACGAGAAAGTTTAATCGAAGAGGTGCCACTGGTACACAAAATTAAACTCTATTCTGCCAAAGAACAACCGACAATCCGAGCGCTGAAACGGAGTTTTTCCATGGCTAATAGTCTGAACGCCGGTTACCATGACGAGGTTGTCTTCACTCGTAGTGCATTTAACGAAATGCAGACAATTTTTCAAACTCTTTGGACTAAATTGGAGCAGCTGAATTGAAGCATTAGAAATGCGCGACACTATGTTAGAATCATTTATTTCTGCAGCAGAGGAAGCAGTCCGTACGGAAGAGACCAGCTTTTCAGATCAGCTTGCAGCCCGTGTTGGAGAACAAGATGACGTTGATCATGTTTAAAATTGATCAACTCTGAACTTCCTTTCAGTTTGTCGTTTGAGTCTTTCAGTATAATAAGTGATGTTCACATGGGCGTAGCCAGAATTTCAAATAGGGGGGGGGGGCAAGCTCTTCAAAATTTTATAAGTAAAAAAATGGTACACTAAGGTCGCTTTTTACGCGGTTGTTTTTACGCGGTTTTTTACGCGGCTTTTTTTACATGGATTCCGAAATTTACGCGTTTTTTTTCGCGGATTCCGGAATTTACGCGTTTTTTAAGCGGCACGTATCCCCCGCGTAAAAAGCGACGTTAGTGTGTTTTGAAAAATAGAAATAAATACTAGTTTTTAGTGATTGTTACATCAAGGCAACCAGTGAAAAGTTGTCCTTGACATTAGAGTGGAACATCATCGAGTTTGTCTTCGACGAAGAAAACGGAGTTACGTTCGGACGTTGTTGTTTAACCGCTACCAGGACCTCTGAACCGATACCAGGGCTGAATGATGCGGCGAAGGTAAGTTTACTCCTCCGGAAGCTGGTCACCCATTAGCACAGCCGCTATCTCAACTACATCCTGTCAAAGTTTCCCAAGGACGTGAAGATTGAAGACACAGTCAAGATTCTCAATAAAATCTTCGGGCATCAAACGTCAAACGTTCCGGAAGCGGTTCATGTGTCTTTTCACGATTGTCGTTGACCATCTGCCGATGAACACTCAGCAAGCAGAGAGCACTCAACCGCTGTTCAAATATTGTTGACCTCAGCCAGGTTTTCAGCCGACGTAATGTGCTGAACGAGCGTTCAATCGTGCATGTTTCCATAGTAGTGCACTTTTAACGGCTTTCTCAGTCGCAGGGAAGAAAGAACGGGCTTTAGCTAGCAGGTCTATAAGATCCAACTCTTCCAAGTTCTTACGGTTTGCTCTCATACTGCTACAATGCTAATACAAAACTTCCACCTCTCCAACAAAATTGTCAACTTCATAAAAAATTACAAAATTTTCGGTTTTGCGCGTGAATTCTTCCAACGACATGCGTATTACATTAGCGGGATGCAGCAAGGACAACGCGTAGGTAGGTGCATTATTTTCATCGAACCGTGTTTCCAGTGAGGTTACAAGAGAATCAAAGTAAGGAATTGTCACAGCTTGGTTCCAGTACTCCAAGCTAGTTGATGCAGGCGGATTTGGCCGGTACTTTTGCCGCTGCAATATCCTTGGTGGATCAACTGAAAATCCTGTGCACTTCCACACAACATAGCGCAAGCATTTCAATCAATTATTTTTGATCTGGCTGGTACTTCACACAGATGTTTCTATGGGCTAAAGATGTCGTTTTGTGCTATTAGAGTTACTGAAAACTAAATTCTGCACCAATGTCAACATTTAAGGGGGGGCTACCGCCCACCCACCCCTGCCCCCCTCTGGCTACGCCTATGGATGTTCAAACTCAATAATAATAAAAATTTTATAAGCATTATGTGTTTATAATTTTATTCTCTCAAATGTACATTTTCCACCTTTTATCAGATAGTGTGTCGCGTCGCTTTTCCGAATTTTCTTCAAACTCAAGAAACTTTAAATCTCTTTCAATCTCAACAGTAGGGTCGAAACGTCCACCCTAAATATAACCACATTTTCGGAACAAATTTCCCATCGGATAGTCAGAGAATTGTTGCATGATACCCGCTACACTCAAGGCCAAATCCTGATTTGAGCATTCGATGTAGGATCTTCTAAGGTGCTGCTCAACGATGCCAAAAACAACCTCTATCGGATTGTAAAATGTACAATAAGCTGGTAAAAAAATTGGGATTATACCTAGGGATCGCAGATAGTAAACGATCATGTGGTCGCAGTGTGTGCGAGCGCCATCAAGTATCCTAATAGAGTAGGTCCAAGGGTATTTTTTCACATCCGTTGAATTGGCAATGAATTTTCAATCATTCTGTGCTGAAGACCTCTTTCATGCCGTCATGGCCAATGAAGCATAGAAGGGATACTCTTGGTTTCCTTATAAACTCTCCTCGAAAAATCAAACGTTCTCCTCGTACTCCATAGCCACGTGTCCTCAATATCCCCTGATTATCACAACTGAACTCGTCAAGGAACACCAAGTTTTGATAGTCCCACTTAATCTTTTGAAGCTCCTCGCAAAACCTCAAAACGTCGTCTGTCCGGATCTGAAAAGCTCTACGCTCCAAAGCTTTCCAGGAAAGTCCCTCTTGATGCAGGATACGGCACACAGATGATGTTGATATGGGGATGCGGAAAGTTTTTTCGAATTCTTTTTTGGTTTCATCCAAGTAAAGAGTTGGTTCTCGGAGATAAAGTTGGACAAGCCGTTGTCGTTTGTCCACTCCAAATTTTTTTGAGTCTCGAGTGTACTGCTTTCGAGAAAAGCATCCGCTTTCTTGGTAGTTGGAAATCCAGTTAGTTGAGTTAGTTGAGCTGTTTCTTGATAAATATCCATGCTCAAAATACATGGGAAATTGTTATCAAATTTATTAGTATTGTAGAATGTAGTTTTACCATATGTACTGAAAAGTCACTATTTGACAGATAATTCAGTAGTATTAGTGAGAGCGGAAAGTTAACTGTCATTCAAATTTCTTCTAAATAATCTAAGAATTGCTGCAAGGGACAATACTTCAAAGAAATTACATATCTTTACATCCGAAAACATAGTTTCGAGTAAATGCAACTCATACTGTATTAACGATATACAATGTAAACTAGTAGTAATCAAATATAGGGAATCAAAATTGGTTTATGTTCCATTGCAACATACGTTGCCCCAAAAAAGATATGTATAATGTAATCAATGAAAAAATAAATAAAACTGTAATTATAACCATTGGAATCAAATTTATTAATTGAAAAAATAACTTTCTAACCTATAACATTCGATTTTTTCAGCCGAATTGTTTCTCAAAATAAATAGTGTACTTTTTTCATTGAAAATTATTTTTATTAATTTATTATTTCCATTCAAACTTTTTGTCATTTTTCCATGTTTATTATTTTTATCAAAGAAGTATGATATATGCTTCAAAAACTCGCTGGGATTCTGGCTAGAATCCGAAAGGTGCCAACAATTTCAATATAATCCTACTTGTATCTCTTTTTTTCAGAACGTCACAAATACTTAAAAATATATATTTTTGTCTCAGTATCCATTTTAAAAGAATTGATGATTGCGTCGCTCATTACAATAACTAATCAATCATGAAATCAAAAGATAACATATAAACAGCAACATTTATTAAGGTCTAAAATCCTAACTAAATCTAAATCCTAACGACCAGAAAAAAGTGTAATTGGGAAACTATTTAAAACATTGCAAAACATTGCTGCTGTTTGTTTAGTTCAATTGCCTTTGATCTCGGTTCTATTCTTACATTTGTGTAATCTTAAATCGTTTTGTTATGCTTGTTATCTTATGCATATAAAGAAAAAAAATTAATTGTGTCGAAAAAATATTCAAAATAGGAATGTTTTCATATCACGGTCTTTTAACTGAAAGACTCTTCTGAGTCACTCTTTGGAAGCTTCGATGTTTCGTAACCTTCTTCGAATTCGTTTCCATTACCTAAAAATGAAAAAAAAAAAATAACAGGAGGGTTGTGTGCAAAGCCACGACCGCAAGGATGAAGTAGAATACTTTTACAAGAAATATAACCCGGCTGCTTGCGTATCAGTCATTTTTTCATTTGGTGTTCAATATCGAATAAGATACCGATCATATCTTGGCGTTATCACTGACAGTGCGAATAAAATATTCTTTGTGATGAAATAAACAGTGAAAAGCATGGTGTGTTGTCGAAATGAGTCAACTTTTCATTGACGGTATTTACGCCCGCTATCGCACAGAAACTGCATTTCACTAAAGTGCCTCACTGCATCAGCTGCTATCGATGCTGCAACTGCTACGCTATCCGCAGCCATTCTTATTTTTTGGCCGCTAAAAACGCTGCTATTGGTATCCGCTGTCCCTGCAACAGCTGGCCCAGCTGCTATGGATGTTGAGATTCGCTGCAACTAGTGCGTTATCCATTGCTATGCCACAGCTGTGGCCGCTATCCGCCTGGTATCCACTGCACTGCTACTGCTGTTGCTAAGGGAGGACTGCTGTTGTCGCTGTCTAGAACTATTATAAGCGGCTTCGACTGAAACAGGCTCTTATATAGGGATGAAAAAGCTATCGATAGTTATCGATAGCGGTAAGAAATCATTGATAACTATCGATAGCCATTTTAATCGATATTTCCTATCCTTACTCTTATACAGACAAACAGCACATTCAAATTGCAAGGTCTATGTTTCTGTCGACTGTGCTTGGGAAGCAATCATATTAACGACCAATCAGATCAATCAGATTTTAAATTTTGGTTATGTGAAAAATTAATTTTTATGCTGATAATAAAAGCTTTCCGGATGTCGTGCTCATGACTGAAGGAAAAGATAATTCAGTACGTTCTGATACACGGAGATGAAGCCAAATATATATCTGCTCCAAATTTCACCAGGTATCCAGAACGTTCTGCTCAAAATTTCGCTAGGTTTCCAGAACGTTCTTTTCATTGGATGCATTACTAGTGTGCCCGCTATCACTCAGAGACAGCATTTCATTAAAATGCCTCACTGCATCAGCTGGCCCTGGTGCTATCGATGGTGATATCCGTTGCCGCAGCTGTGGTCGCTATTCGCTGCCATTTGTATCTACTGCCCTGCATCAGCTGGCCCTACTAAGATTGATGCTGAGACCAACTGCAACCGCTGCGCTATCCCCGTTGCCATTGGTATCCGCTGCCCTGCATCAGCTGGCCCTGCTATCGATGCTGAGACGCGCTGCACTATTGGTTGTCATACCAGAGCTGTGACCGCTATCCGCTGCTAGCGATGCTGGTTTTTTTATTTTTTTTTATTTTATTTATTTTTTTTTTTAAGGGGGGATTTGTTAGTAGCTTAAGTATTTATGATAAATATTAGTAAATAATGAGTATGTGTGTCCAATCACAAATGGTGACTTCTCAACACTGTTAGAAATTTGTAATTTTAATTGTTAGGATTTGTTTGCTTTCGCAATTAGGACTTATCATTCGTAGGGATTTAAACCTACTTGTCAGAAAAGGGGAAGTAAACTTACAACTAACTTAATTGCTAACTTATTGGCTATAAAGAGAGCTTATCGTAGCAATTGAGGATTGCAACGATTTTTGTCGAAAATTGTTAATAATTTTATTTGACATAGCTTCTAATGGTTCAACACCATTAAGTCTATGTAATTCGAGTGTACCAAACCAAGGAGGACGCTTCAAAATCATTTTCAGAATTTAATTCTGAATCCTTTGGAGCGTTTTCTTCCTTGTTGAACAGCAACTTGACCAGATCGGTACAGCATAAAGCATTGCTGGTCTAAAAATTTGTTTGTAAATCAAAAGTTTGTTCTTTAAACAAAGTTTAGAATTCCTGTTAATGAGAGGATATAAACATCTCGTATATTTCATGCACTTGGTTTGTATACTCTCAATGTGCTCTTTGAAAATAAGTTTTTTATCATAAATTAGTCCCAAGTACTTAACCTTGTCGGGCCAACTTAAAATAACCCCATTCATCTTGACAACGTGATTATTGTTTGGCTTGAGGAAAGAAGCCCTAGGCTTATGCGGAAAAATTATCATTTGAGTTTTAGAAGCATTGGGAGAGATTTTCCACTTTTGCAAGTAGGAAGAAAAAATATCTAAACTTTTCTGCAATCGACTGCATATGACACGAAGACTTTTTCCTTTTACGGAAATGCTTGTGTCATCGCAGAACAATGACTTTGTGCATCCTGGAGGCAAATCAGGAAGATCTGAAGTGAATATGTTGTACAGGACTGGACCCAAGACTGAACCTTGAGGCACACCTGCTCTGACAGGAAATCTATCAGATTTTGAATTCTGCTGGACAACCTGCAGAGTTCGATCAGTAAGATAATTTTTTAAAATTTTGATTAGGAAAATTGGAAAATTAAAAGTTTGCAATTTCGCAATCAAACCTTTGTGCCAAACACTGTCGAATGCTTTTTCTATGTCTAAAAGAGCAGCTCCAGTGGAATAACCTTCAGATTTGTTAGCTCGTATCATATTAGTAACTCTGAGCAATTAATGAGTTGTGGAATGCCCATGGCGAAATCCAAACTGTTCATTTGCAAAAATTGAATTTTCGTTGATGTGTGACATCATTCTGTTAAGAATAACTCTCTCAAACAGTTTACTTATTGAAGAAAGCAAACTGATTGGTCGATAACTTGAAACTTCAGCTGGGTTCTTATCCGGTTTTAAAATGGGAGTAATTTTTGCATTTTTCCATAATTTGGGAAAATATGCAATTTTGAAGCAGCAATTGAAAATTTTCACTAAAAAATCCATTGTGCTCTCAGGGAGATGTTTGATTAGTATATTAAAGATTCCATCGTCACCAGGTGCCTTCATATTTTTGAAATTTTTAATAATTAATTCAATCTCATTCAAGTTAGTTTCAATTATTTCTGCAGGTAAAAAATTCTGGGAAGAAATTAAATCAAATTGACGTGTGACTTCATTTTCAATTGGACTCACAAAATTCAAATTTGAGTTATGAACACTCTCAAACTGCTGAGCAAGTCTTTGAGCCTTTTGTTCATTGGATACAAGAAAACGTTCACCATCTTTTAAAACTGGAATAGGCTTTGAAGGTTTCTTAAGAATCTTCGACAGCTTCCAAAATGGTTTTGAATATGGTTTCAATTTTTCAACTTTAGTCTCAAAATTTTGATTTCTCAGAAGAGTAAATCTATGTTTAATCTCTTTCTGTAAATCTTTATAAATAGTTTTAAAAACAGGGTCACGAGAACGTTGATATTGACGTCTGCGGACATTTTTCAAACGAATTAGAAGTTGAAGATTTTCGTCAATTATTGGTGAATCAAATTTCACTTGAGCCTTTGGAACAGAATAATTCCTGGCATCAACAATTGCACATTTTAATGCTTCCAAAGCGGAATCAATATTCACTTCGTTTTGCAAATCAAGCTCATTATTGAAATTTCTCTCAATATAATTTTTGTATCTTTCCCAATTAACCTTGTTATAATTAAAAACTGAGCTCATAGGGTTTAAAACTGATTCATGTGATAAAGAAAAAGTTATTGGAAGATGGTCAGAATCAAAGTCAGCATGTGTGATCAAATCACTACATACATGACTTTGATCTGTCAGCACCAAATCAATTGTTGAAGGGTTTCTTACAGAAGAAAAGCATGTAGGACTATTCGGAGACAAAATAGAATAGTATCCTGAAGAACAATCATTGAATAAAATTTTGCCATTGGAATTACTTTGAGAATTATTCCATGAACGATGTTTAGCGTTAAAATCGCCGATTATGAAAAATTTCGAACGATTTCTGGTGAGTTTTTGTAAATCACCTTTAGAATAATTTTTGAGCTCGCGTGTGCATTGAAATGGTAAATATGCTGCGGCAATAAATAAAATCCCAAGTTCAGTTTGAACTTCAATTCCCAAAGTTTCAATAACTTTCGTCTCAAGATGGGGAAGAGCACGATGTTTGATTCGGCGATGAATAACAATTGCAACTCCACCGCCGGAACCCTGAATCCTATCATATCTATGAACCACGTAATTGGGATCATATTTTAATTTTATGTTAGGTTTCAAAAATGTTTCAGTAATAATTGCAATATGCACATTATTTACTGTTAAAAAATTAAAAAGCTCATTCTCATTGGCCTTCAATGAGCGAGCATTCCAATTTAATATTTAATTGTTTTATTTAAAATCAAAGCTAAATTTTAAATTAGAAACAATTTTAATAGTAAAATTTGTGCCTATTTGAATGGCTTCAAACATTGATTTTGCCTGCAACATGGCGTTCATAAGATCGAACATTGCCTGTTGCAAAAAAGAAAGTTTACCTGCCGTAATAGGCCCCAGGCAGTTGACATTAGAAAAAATATTTTCGGCAGCAATATTAGCTGGAGTAATAGGTGTACAATTATTTTCTAGCGTGTTTTGCTTACCCATATTAACGGTCATTTTCGAACTACCAACACTAGGCGGTATAATGTTCGAACTACCTGTAACCTGTGCATAAGTTAAACGGGTATGCAAAGGAGTAGGTAAACTATGCGTCACTGGTACGCTTGGAGAATTTTGTTTTGAAGTTGGTTTTAATTGAGAAATTGAATTTTGTTTACCTTGCCTTGCCTTAACAATTGCTAAACGGACTGGGCATTGATAAAAATTTGACATATGGTTGCCGTTACAATTCGCACAGCGAAAATTTTTACTCTCTTTCACAGGACATGTGTCCTTTTTGTGAGAAGAGTCTCCACAATTAAGACATTTTTGGTCCATGTTACAGAATTTGGAACCATGGCCATAACATTGGCAAGTACGGCATTGGGTGATATGCTTTTCACCTCCGCCATACTTCCTATAAGTTTCCCACTTTACACGCACATTATACAAAGCATGTGCTTTTTCAAAAAATTTTAAGTTGTTAACCTCATTGCGGTTAAAATGAATTAAATAATTAACAAGGGAAATTCCAGTTCTCTGACTGTTTTCGCCTCGTGATTTTTGTTTCATTAGAATTACTTGGGTAGGGGCTATGCCAAGTAATTCTGTTAAAGTAAGTTTGATCTCATCAACGGTTTGATCGTTGGTGAGACCTTTCAAGACAACCTTGAACGGCTTGGCGTTCTTGGTGTCATATGTAAAAAATTTGTACATCTTGTCAGTTAAATACTGAACAAGACGATCACGACCCTTTACTAATAATATAATAATATAATAAGCGGCATTCACCTCTACGGCCAATTTGATAGGTAACTTTAACGTCAGAAACAAACGTTGAAAGTTCCTTTTTGAATATATTAAATTCAGAAGAAATAGTTACCACAATAGGTGGAATTTTCTCCTTTTTTAAAGATTTTATATTTTGTATAGTTTCATTATTGGTAACTTCCATTTCACCAGCTTCTTGCTCAGGCAAAATATCAAAAGGATTGTCACTACAGACACTCGATGTGTCAGAAAGAGATGCCTCTCTTTTCCTCCCCGCAGCGATGCGAGGTTTCTTTTTCCGTCCAGCCATTTCAGGTGATACGAAAAAAGTTAAAACAAATGTTAAATTCAAAAGTAGGTAGTCTTGAGAAAGACTGATGGGAAATAACTTTCAGGTAGTCTTTAAAAGACACACTGACAAAACACAAACTTTGAAGCTATAGGCAGTCAAAGACCAGTCCACAAGCAACCGAAAAAACGTCTGATCTGTAGGACAGTTCAAGACGCACTCATAGCGATGCTGGTACTGCTGCTGTATCCACTGCACTGCTACTGCTGCTGCTAAGGGAGGACTGGTTGCAGTCTAGAATTATAATGAGCGGCTTCGGGTGAAGCAGGCTCTTTTATAAGCCAAATTGCACATTTCAAATGGCAAGGTCTATGATTCTGTCGACCGTGCTTGGGAAGCAATCATATAACGATCAATCAGAGGCCGAATTTTTCGTTTTGACAATGCTTGACTATTTTCAATAGTACAATAGTTTGAATAATAAAATTACAATTATCTGCATTTGGGAAGAATCTTAGAAGATTTTCCAATCTATTGCTGCCAGAACGAAGGAAATCCGTCGAAAACTAATCGATTTATTAGCATTTGAAATTGGACATATTTTTCACTTTTTTTCGGTTTTAGATTTTCATTTTGCATCCCTATGTATCCGAACTTACTGAGAGAAGTATTCTACTTCAAAAAGTAATTTACATTGACCACTCACAACAACAAGATATCATTACCATGAAGTGAAGCGTTGTTTTTTTTTCGTCCTTCGATGGACGGTTGAGGATCGCAAGCCTTTTGCTTCACATCTTTTTTTAGAGTTCCGTGTGATGGACTTGAAAAAATTTTCCATTAATTTGATGTTAAAGCTAGGATTGATGCTTTTGACGATTTCAAAATATATTTG
Organism: Wyeomyia smithii; assembly: GCF_029784165.1. NCBI lineage: Eukaryota > Metazoa > Arthropoda > Insecta > Diptera > Culicidae > Wyeomyia > Wyeomyia smithii. The sequence goes on from NC_073694.1 coordinate 79,088,021, forward strand.
CAGTACGTTTTTATACAAACGTAAAGCGTATTTAGGTTTTTCGTTCTTACTCGCGCCCGTCCATGAAAATTCCAGCATCAATTTTCTATCGAATAAATAATCGACGAGCTCATAACACGAGTTTTGACCGTTAACTGTGTCCGAGACTGACCGAAAGTCAGTCCCGATTTACAAAAAAAACATGCATAATACAACAGTAAAATGAATGGGGAGTAAAAAAGAGTTCGATACGACCGTTTAGATGAAAATAAGTTATCTAGTAATAATTATCAATTATTGGGATTATTTTTTAGTTTGAATTGGTGATGAATTTATGTGGAGCGATTTTCTGCTAATACGAATTCAAGTCAATTTTTTTTCTTGGTTCGCTTCTTCGTAAATCTATCCGCAAAATCTTGAGTATCGAAAAAACTTCCATCAGAATCCAGGAAATCGTTCCAAGAAATCTCCAAAGGTGATGCTCGAACCTCAAATGGATTTGGATCATCTTGACATTTGTCGTCGGATGAACCAACTGCAGTCCCGGTTTCAGTTTCTTTATCCGAGTCCTCACCGGATAAGCTCTCATCGGTTCCGTACATCATGAGATTTTCCAACGTCGACATTTCTTAAAAGGTTCTCATGGACATACACTTCCTAACAGCGAAGGATTGACAGTTTTCCACGGCAACGAATAACAACACGTCAACACGCACTATAGTTTCAACATGGCAATGTGGCTGACTTGCGGTTACTTTTCTCTTCGGTGTATCATAAAAGGTATATATATATATATATATATATATATATATATATATATATATATATATATATATATATATATATATATATATATATATATATATATATATATATATATATATATATATATATATATATATATATATATATATATATATATATATATATATATATACCCGGTACTGCGTGTATCTATAGATATCAGTAGCAATACTCAGAGAGAGAGATATGCGAAGAGAATGTTGTGCGCCAAACGAAAATATCAAAATTCGAGCCAAACGAACAAGAAAGGTAACACATTGAAAGGCATTGCAATGAGGTTTAATGAGGAATATATTTATTTTTACCTTTTTACACGTTTTTAATGTTCTATTACTAAAACATGAATTGAGAATACTCCAAAGTTGCTTCATCACAGTGATTTTAACTGGTGGTTCACAAACCCTTTGGGGACCATCCATAATGATGTCACGCGTTAAGGGGGGGGGGGGGAGGGGGTTTCAATTATTGTGACATTTTGTGACATATGGGGGAGGGGGGGTTATCTTGAGTGTGACATCACATTTAAACTCAAAAAAAATAAATAAATAAAAAAGTCACATGCCTAACCGCAGAGTTCAACTCAAAACTATTTATGATATTTTCATCATTCATTTATAGTTTTTTTTTACTCTCGCTTATTTTCCGTCGGTCTTGTTCCGCCCCTTTTATTGTGCCAATCACCAACGCCCAGGGAGGCGGCTCCACTCAGGACCCTAACTTACGACCCGTTGATTAACGGACTGGCGCTAACGCCAACTCTCTCATGCGATTGAAGGCGTGATCCTAGAGATTTTTCGCCTCAGAAAATCTCCCGGTGTCGGCTAGAATTGAATCTAGACTAGTTGGGTTGGTTGTGAGTGGATCACGCCACCCCACAACCATCGACACCTATGTCGGCGTTGGGATTCGAACTTAGGCGTCGAGCGTGGTTGGCGGAGACGTTACCAACCATGCTAGGCCCCCGCCTGTTCATTTATAGTTCAACGATCCCTTTTTTTGCTTAGGATTTGCTTTAGATAAAATAAATGACAGTTTTTTTTTCACGTTAAAAATCATAATGTTCGTTAATTCTGTTTTACCGTGCATGTTCGTTTATGAATGACAGCGCAATTTCATTAATTTTCAGTGTCTCTCAATCCAATCAATACCAAAATTGTGACAAAACGTAAATAAAAATGCTTGGCTTTTGTAACATGTGGAGAAGATTTGGATTGCGAATTGATTGAAGAAGAGGAACTAAATATTGATGGTCTTTCAAAAATCAGCAATGATGCTGCAGTTACAGTCTCGGCTTTCTCTGTCGTCGATATGCGTCTCCATCAACAGCATCCTTTTCTAGTTATCTTTTATAATCTTTTTTTTTTTAGTTTCAGTTTTTCTTTCAGTAAAATCGTTCTCATCAAGAAAAAGTAGGAGGTTGTATCCAAGACACGACCGCATGATGACGTAGAACTACGTACACTATTAACAGATGCATTGAGTGTTTCATTACCTAGTTACACAACTGTTTTTATCAAAGTTTTATAGCGCTTTTTTGGCTGTATTGAGCGCTATAAAACTTTGATAAAACCAATATTTTTACTTAGGTAATGAGTTATAATGTCTACTAATGAAGGGTTGTGAATTTCTTGAACCGGATTCAGCAGTTAGCAGATCGTGCCGAGTTGAAAACCATACACAGCACACACACACACAAATCATACCATATCATAGACACACACACATCATACCATATCATTATACCATACACACATACACAAATGATATCATAACATTTTTTTAAATCACAATTTGCACAACTGCACTTTGTTTTGTCATTTAGTTTCTTTGCTTATCTGATTAGATCACCCATATAACAAATTTTTTTTTTATATAAATGATATGTGAAAATAAAACACAGTTTTTTCGATGCGTTGGTTTGATGTAATCCTCATTGACCAACTAACCCCGTAACCAACTAGCCCTGTTCTACCCTATCTTCTTCCCCGCCGATGTTGTGAGAAAAACTATCTTACTCATAAAGCCATTACCACGTGGCTTGAATGATGACTATATTGAATATCACTCACAAACTCTACTGCTAAGCAATATTCGACGCAGATGATTGAAGTAAGCGTTGGTTAATTCATTACGAATGAGGTCCCGGTTAGTAAAAATTGGCACTGTAGGTGCAACAATATACCACCAGCACATGAGCCTCAAACGTAAGAATGCTTCAAACTGATTGACTGTTTTTTCGGTCGATCATGAATGCAAACGAAAAATGGTACGTGACTGCCGACAGAAGATTGTACGGCGGACTTGAACGCCGAAGCGGCGGTCCTTTTGCGGAAAGCAACGTTGCACGCAGCTCGTTTCTTATTCGCTCTGCTTTCAACCGTTCGTTGAAATTGAACGTGCTGCAGGTACAAGTTGAAATTGAGCGAAGGATCGCACAAAAAGGAGAGCTTGTAACTGACCGAGAAAACGTTCAAGCGTCTTTATTGAAAAGGATTTTTCAAAGCCCTGCTCCCAAGTAAGAGTGAAATCACTGTGGACAGATTCTGACGCATGCTGCTGAAGTAACCGCAACATAATTTGAAATAAACTTTTTACTGCCAGATTATATTAGCTTTATTAAAATAAAGAACTTAGGCCCTCTTCAAAGCTTTGGATTGTTTTATCATTATACAAATAGCGTATCGGCAGGCAAACCATCTATTCCTATAAAGTTTCATAAAAAACAAAGAGGCTAAGACTAATTACTGGTGGAGTTGGTACGAATTTTCTAAGGATATCGGATATTTTGACATAAAATGGACATAACTCAAAAATGCCACCAACGATTTTTTTCAAAATTTACCCATCATAACGAAGAAACTGGCATTTACCGTTTTCATGGTACTTTTTTTGATAAAAACGTTCTCAGGAGCACCGTGTCATTTTTTGAGGAAAAAACTGATTTCTCTCCGCCGGGATCGGGTTAAGCTATTGGTCATTATTTTATTGGAGGTTTTGAAATGTGAACGTATAAACGACAAACCGGAAGAGGTTTGACGCTACAGATTTATGTAATGTATATCCATTTCAAACATCTTTTCAAGGGGCGGAGAGAAGCTTCTCAGTAATACGGCGATTGAAAACGGAGCTCTGTAAGGTCAGCACGCAGGATCAATTTTCATGTCTAGTTCTCCTCAATATTTTTTGCTTGTATAGTTTTTTTCTTTTAAAAAATTCATTGGAAAAAATCAAAAAAACAATCCGCACCACGGAAAGATGTTTGAAATGTAATAAAAATCGAATTATCATAGTTTGTGTAATCAAAAATATGAATATTATATACCATTTTGTTCCTTTAATGTTCTTTACCCAATGATGTGTAACCATAGGCGCCAACTTTGGCAAGTGCAAGAAGTAACATTATAGCTTATTTGCTCAAAACTTGATGCAATACGGTATATTGAATACAACTATTCTCTGGAAAATTCTTGGAGTCTAAAAAAACTTGTGTGAAATGGGATCGCTCTTTGCGACATTTGAAAGCTTTTGTATTCGAAAGCGAAATAAAACAATTTTGGGCGATGATTTAATGTTATTAAAATGAGCAATACAGCAATGGACTAAAAACATTTTGTTTTGCTTCGCTGAAAGAGGTTTGCGTTGAGGCTGTGGTTAAGATTTTCAACACATTAGGAGAGTCAATCTCGCTTGAAGTGATCTTTTTAGTTGTATTTGTTTTTTTTTTTTGTTACGATACTATACTACACAGTTAAAAAAAAATAAGCGTTAACCGCTTTGGATATTTTTTTCAATGAAAAATTAAGAAGAATAGAGCTCCCCTAAGATTTTTCTTAGTTGCGCCTATGTTAAAATTATATGACTGTAGAGTATCTCATCTACGAAAAAAAGTGCAAACAATATCAGCAAAAGAAAAACTTTACTAACAGTTAATGATAGTTTTCCTCACTGATAACTATAAGTAGTTACTGGTGGTATTCCCATCCCAAGCATAGTGCATTCTTCATTTCGCTTACGCCCATTACCAACGTGGCTTCAGTCGCTGCTGGTGATGCGACATGCAAATAGTCGCAAGATAGTTCTGATGGTGCACCTCGAGTGCCAACTTTTACTAACCTGGACTTCACCCTAAACGAATCAAACTAAGCAGCTAATTGAAATCGTATATATATATTTTTATATATTTATATATATATATATTTATATATATATATATATATATATATATATATATATATATATATATATATATATATATATATATATATATATATATATATATATATATATATATATATATATATATATATATATATATGTATACATATATATATGTATACATATATATATATATGTATACATATATATATATATGTATACATATATATATATATGTATACATATATATATATATATATATATATATATATATATATATATACTAGCTGACCCGGCAAACTTCGTCCTGCCTATTTTAGTGTTTAATTTAATAATTTTAAACATTTCAAATTTATTGATTCCTTGCGATTGGATTATATCGTTTAAAAATAATTGGTTTTAGCGGAATGGTGAATCCTCAACTTTTGGCTTTATACATGACCTCTATTCCGGATATATTGGGTGCTTTTCAGTTATTTTCGTTGTTTTCCAGAAGCTGAAAGTGGTCATCTTCTAATTCAAAATGGTGTCCAGGGTCAGTGCTTGGGTTCTTTACATCATTTCGATTACGGACTTATCCATATGTAGTAGTATTCGGTTATTTTCGGCTGTTTTCCAGAAGTTGCCATTTTTCACTTCAAACTGTTGTCTAAGGTCAATTTATAGCTCCTTGCATCATTCTGGATCCGGTGATCCGGAACCGTAAGTCGCCATCTTGGATTAAAAATGGCACTTGGAAACAATTTCTAGCCCCTGAGCGCCATTCTGGTTTAAGAAACACCCATATTGGGTATTATTTGGTCATTTTCGGCTGTTCTCTAGAAAATGGTTGTCACCATCCTCGAATTCAAAAGGGTGTCTGTGGTCGATGCTAGCTCCTGTGTATCATTCTGGTTTTGAAGATACTCATTTTGTTTGGAAATCGGCAATTTTTGGCTGTTTTTTAGAAACCGGAAGTTGCCATCTTACAATTCATAATGGTGTCTGAGGTCAATTTTCAGCTTCATTCTCGTTCCAGAGATACTTATATTGGTACTTTAGGCTGTTTCCAGACACCGGAAGTCGCCATTCCACAATTCAAAATAATGTCTGAGGTCGATTTGTGGCTTCAGTGCATCATAACAATCCCGGAAATACCCATATTGGGTGGTATTTGGTCAATTGCAGCTGTTTCTCAGAAACCGGAAGTCGCCTTCTTACAATTCAAAATGTTGTCTGAGGTTAATAGGTCGATTTGTGGCTTCAGTGCATCATAGCAATTCCGGAAATACGCATATTGAGGGGTATTTGGTCATTTGCCGCTGTTTTTCGGGAACCGGAAGTCGCCATCTTGGATTTCAAAATGGCATTTGGGAACAATTTCTGGCCTCCGTGCGTCAATCTGATTAAAGAAACGCTCATATTAAGTGGTATTTGATAATTTTCGGCTGTTTTTCAGACACCGGAACTTGCCAGCTAACAATTCAAAATGTTGTCTGAAGTCGATTTGTGGCTTCAGTCGTCGATTTGTGGCTTCAGTGCATCAACAATCCCGGAAATACCCATATGGCGTCGTTACAAATTACGTAACGCTAAAAACCTAGATTTCAGACCCCCTCCCCCCTCTATGTTAGATATGACTCCCCCCCCCCCCTAAAGTTACGTAACACTGGACAACCTGTCCCCCCGTCCAAATTTGCAATTTTGAGCAAACATCTCAGTTACGTAACGGGCTCTACTACCCCCCCTCCCCCCTTTGTAACAATAAGTAACGCAGACTTATCCCCCCCCCCCCTTCATGCGTTACGTAATTTGTGTACGACGCCTATTGGGTGGTATTTGGTCATTTGCCGCTGTTTTTCAGAAACCGGAAGTCGCCATCTTGGATTTCAGAATTAGTCCTGTGCGCCGCCGCCGACACTTTTACGCACGCCGACGATTTTGAGTCTGCGCGCCGCCGAGAAAATTTTTTACGCGCCGATAATAATTATGCAGACTGGATTTTTTCACGATTCGAGAGATACCATGAATCACAGCCAATGAGTGTAAATTATCCTGAATTGTGAATATTCGATACAGCATTTCACATCAAGAGTATTAAGTTGCATCAAACATTATACGCAATATTTTAGAGGTGGTAATTAGAGACTCGCCGATACACGCCGCCGCCGATGAAAGCCGACGGCGTCACGCCGGCGCGCCGACCGCCGCCGCCGATGATTTGATCGGCGCACAGCACTATTCAGAATGGCATTGAAAGACAATTTTTGGCCTCTGAGCGTCATTCTGGTTGAAATGGTCTGGTTCTAGTCTGAGGTCAATTTGTGGCTTCAGTGCATCATAACAATCCCGGAAATACCCATATTGGGTGGTATTTGGTCATTTTCGGCTGTTTTCCAGACACCGGAAATCGCCATCTTACAACTCAAATTGTTGTTTGAGGTCGATTTGTGGCTTCAGTGCATCATAACAATTCCGGGAATACCCATGTTGGGTGGTATAAGGTCATTTGCCGCTATTTTTCAGAAACGGAAAGTCGCCATCTTGGATTTCGAAATGGTATTTGGAGACATGCCAAAAGAAGGAAGGGTGTCGAAACATTATGGACATGTTTGTTACATCTAAGAACATTCACCTGCTAAATTTGGTTATAGTTGCTTGATTGGTTCTCGAGCTGTGCGTAATTTGAGTTTCATTTGTATGGGACCCCTCCCTAATAGAAGAGAGAGGGATGTCAAACCACTATATTTGTTACCCCTAAAAACAATCACCCGTCAAATTTGGTTCCATTTAGTTGGCTAATTCTCGAGATAAGCAGAAATTTGTGTTTCATTTGTTATGAACCCCTCCCTCACAGAAGAGGGAGGGGAGTCGAACCACTATGGACATACTTGTAACCTCTAAAAACATTCACATACCAAATTTGGTTGTATTTGGTTGATTGGTTCTCGAGCTGTGCGAAATTCGTATTTCATTTGTATGGGACCCCTCCCTTGTAGAAGAGGGAGGGGTGTCAAACCATTTTGTATATATATGTTTCCCCTAAAAACATCTACCTACCAAATTTGGTTCTATTTGCTTGGTTAGTTCTCAAGGGGTGCAGAAATTTGTATGGGACCCCTCCCTTACAGAAGAGAGAAGGGTGTCGAATCAACATGGACATATTTGCTACTCTTTAAAACATCCACATGCCAAATTTGGTTCCATTTACTTGGTTAGTTCTCAAGATGTGCAGAAATTTGTGTTTCATTTGTATGGGACCCCTCACTTCCAGAGGAGGGAAGGGTGTCGAACCAACATGGACATATTTGTTACTCCTGAAAACATCCACTTGCCAAATTTGGTTCCATTTGCTTGGTTAGTTTTCGAGATGTGCAGAAGTTTGTGTTTCATTTGTATGAAACCCCTCCCTTACAGAAGAGAGAAGGGTGTCGAATCAACATGGACGTATTTGTTACTTCTAAAAACATCCACATGCCAAATTTGGTTCCATTTGCTTGGTTAGTTTTCGAGATGTGCAGAAGTTTGTATTTCATTTGTATGGGATATAACTACAATATTACAGTTATGTTACCCCAATGTAACATTGTAATGTTACAATGTTATGTAAAAAAGTGGGAAATAGAAACCTTCCACTTACTTCCAGCTAACGTATAACTAACATAACATCATAACACTGTTGCGTAATAATCTATAATCTGTTTAGTTCATTCATTTTGTAAGTTTAGTTTAAAGATAACATATGTTACATCAAACAATTGAGAAAATCAACTATTATTCAAGTTATGAAATTAAAAAAACTAAATCGTTAGAAAACAATTTTTCGAAAATAATCAAATAATGGAGAAAAAGTCTTTAGATATTAGAGAAAACAGCTGTGCAGTGGATCCGTATAAGAAGCGAGATGCATATTTGTTTTCGAATAAGCAATCAATCCACGCGTTTTCATGATCTACTGAACGAGTTTTTATGGCAGTTTAGATAGTTAATTAGTGTCTTAGTTACATCTTGAACTTCAACTCGATATTTCAAAAAACAACTTATTAGATTAAATACCAACTTCAAACAGTCCAAAATGCATTTGAAAGTAGCTATGGGCCAACTAGTTGTATTAAATAGTTTCGTTGTTCAAAACTGCTAGGATAATTGTTAGGCTACAATACAATTTTACTGCCGCTTCAAGCACAACTGTCCCATATTCTGTGCAAACCTTATGGACGCTGGGACAGTTATGCTTGGAGTGGCAGTTTAGGTGTCAGGTGAAGCCATATAAATGTTCCACAGAGCAAATCGCTTTATATTACTGCTGCGTAATACTGTCCCTGGTAGGCATAGACAGGCTTAGGGGGGCCATGGCCCCCGGGTTCCCACACTTTGAGGGCCCCATAAAGCTTCACTTCTCATGACTCAAGCTTATAGGTTTATGTAAAGGTCTACGCACATTAATTGGAAAACTCACTCGTGAAGCGGAATAATAGCATTTTCGTAAGGAAAGCTAGACACTAGACAGTAGACAGGACTCGTATTTATCATAAAAATAATAACTTACCAATTCTAAAACGCAGATTTTGTCCAACACGAACAACCACCAACGGTAAGTCGAACTCTATCTGCGCAATACCATTTTCATCTGTTGATAATGGTTGTTGTTCTGGAGGTGTGCAAACTAGCTGCGTCAACGCTAAGCTTGTGACGTTGCATTGCATAATACCAATGGTAACGTTCACGTCAGACTCGTCACTAGCTATGTTTAAATTTTCGCCTTCTATCACTAAAGTATCACCTTTATAAAATTTTTTAAAACTAGGAAACGAGAAGTAGACAGGATCTTCGACATACACAATTGAGGATCTTAAATTTTGAAAATGCTTGTTGAGATTTTTAACAGATAGCACGTTGTCCATTACAAAACTGAGTTGGAAGGATATCTGGTTTTCATGCAGCTTCGTTGCAAACATGGACTTAAGTCCATTTGCCGTAGTATGTAACAACGATGCAGTTGTGTGTAATTCATCGGCTTGCAAAAACTGTGAAGATGAAAAAAGGGAATCAGTGGTTTGATATAACGCCTTTGCTGTCGATAATAATGCTGATTCTGTCGTTATTGCGTTCCGATGATTTTTAGATCTACTTTGATTGAAACTCGCAATATTTCTGTTCATTTGATCAACATGTTTTATGTACGACAACAATCTCATATTCACTGCCGGTGAAGGACACTCCATTTGATTCGTATTCAGAACAGTGCAGATGGATTTATTTATTCGTTCATCTTCATAATAAATCTCCACTTCCGGTTTTTTAATAGAATCCAAGTTTGTTCCATGCACTGTCATCATTCTGCCTCCGCTAATAAAACTTTTGAGCGGTTTTATCTGCAAAATTTTTGGATCGACAGTATAGTTGAAAACGCTGCATGTTTCATAGTAGCTATGGTAATGAAAGTTTTTGCGGTGTATACTATTTTGCTGACTCTCATCACTGCATTGTAATGTCCGATTTGCTCCATCTATAATTAAAGTCAACATACGTATATGTTCGGGGGAGCGTGCTGCGGATGTTATACACGTTAAACGCCCAGAAGAAGCTTGAGTAATATTGATGTGGCATGTATAGTCGTCCAGGAAGGCGGTGATTTTTGACCCAATATTGAGAAATTTACCGATAATTGATACTGTCGTTCCTCCTGATTGCGGTCCCATGGTAGGATATAATCCAGAGAGTTGAACGTTTTTGTATTGAAACTGAACACTCGATTCAGTATACCCAGCTTCATTCCCTACTCTAATCGAAGCTGTTATTTCTTCTTGAACAGCACCTGTGCGACACTCAATTTTAACAGAAATCTCATAGTTGACCAGTTCACATGGAATATTTCCAATCCTGATTTTTCCTTGCACATCTTCTTCTCGAATGCCCAAATTGCTTCCTTCGATTGTCAATAATGTTCCACCTTCTATTGGACCACTTAAAGGCTTAATAAGATCAATTCTAGGTTTCGGGCATTCGTTTGAATGTGTATCGTAAGAACACGTCTCATTATAAGCACACTGATTGTTACACCAGGTGCATTGGTATTTTTTGCTTCGTGTCACACATAAACTACAATCTGCATGATCCCTATGAGACCCAAGAACGTCGCACTTGTATAAAATAATTGAAACAGTATCGATGTAATGGTTTCGATTCCAGTTAACATCAACTTTTGCTTCATACTCGTTTATGTTTGCTTCATAGGAATACTGAAAATAGAGAATGAAAAACATTAAAAAAGATTAGTAGTACATTTCTCGAGAAATTTATACATTTTTGAGGAATTTGTGTCTTGGAAATATCTCATATATTTTATTAAAATGAGATAGAAAATATTAATATCTTTTATAATTTCGGAAATACTTTTAAAACTTTATAATATGACTTTCCAATGTTTTGGAATTGAGCTTGAGCTTGAGCTTGAACGACCGTACATTTCGTAGTTGCTCCTCCGTGATGGATCTGAGCTAGTGAAATTGCACAGGGAACCACGTATATGGCAACTTGGGATTAGTTTACCATCTTCATCAAAACGAACAAACGATTTAAACATCGCGACTGCGCGCAAAAATATCTACCACCCTAAGCATCTAAGTATCTATATAAATTTTGCAATCCCAAATACCTTCGAGAAAGCAAACGCACTAAAGTAAAAGCGGTTTTTTGGAAGGTATACATTGCGTAGCAATGAGATTAATCAAGATATTTATCGAACGAATGAAACCTACTCTGGTTTGCAACGTGCTTTGACAGAACTAACGAAAGAGCAGTCTCCTCGCTATATTCCTCAACGCAGACGCGCAAGAAAACGACGTTTCGCACCGATAATCTCATACCTGTCAAATTTTTGAACCAAAACAATTACTGAGTAAAAAACTGGCAAAGTTCCATGCATTCTTACCCAGAAAACTTAGAAAAATGCGAATATGCATAACGAACAAATAGAGTTCTAAGTTTATTTACACAACGCCAAAACAATCGCAATAAAATTTTAGTTGTTATGGTCTATTGTCCCGTCTACCAACAAGATTGTGTAGATGTGTGTAGCCAAATTTCTCCAAAAGCTAAGAAAATCACAAAACAACAGCATATAGTTGGGTAAAATATCCGTAACCAGACTTTCTATGGTAGGAAGCGGTTAGATACCTGTCACGAGAATGTTTATACAAGAAAAAGTCCAATTGGTTTCATAACGGCCAACTTAAAACACCGGGTGCATAGAATATGCAACACAATTCAATCCATTTCCCATACCGATACGAGCCCACCGCGCACACGGGACAATTAGATATAATGAAAAAATAGAATAAAAAACTTATACTACACTCAAAAAACAAGACACATGATCTTCATAAACTGTTGATGATTCGTTGTTTTGCTTTCGTCTTGATTAGAAGCAAATTGTTTATCTCCGTTTGATTCGCAAAATAACAATACACGAGTTATCGTACGGGTGTTTTTTTTTTAGATCAGTTCTTGAGCTGCGCGATAACAATAGCCTGCAGTTTATAGGCAGAAACATCTTCTGCACACTGGTAGGGGCAGGCTACCCCGCCAGTGATCTGATACGCAGCTGATATATCAGCAAGAATAATTCTCCCGCACCGCTGTTACCCCGTTAGCAGCACGGACAATCATACGATCGAGCGAGTGGAAGTCAACTACAAGTGGCATCTACAAGGTCGAGTGTAAGATACGGCCACTGTGTCACAACACGAAGCTGGATCGTCATTGTTTGTTCTGCGGACACACTCGATTAATCCAACTATCAGCCGTGAGGTCGTGACTTAGACGTTCGGTGAAGTATTCACTTTAGAATTTTTATCATTATTATTAATATTATTATTATTATTGTTATTATTATAATTATTATAATTATTATTGTTATTATTATTATTATTGTTATAATTATTATTATTATTACTATTATTACTATTGTTATTAGTATTAGTATTACTGTCTTTTTTTTATTTTGATCCATTGTAGTTTGAAAAATTGTTTTTAAAATTTAATATCAACTACTTGATCCCCCCACCCCCCCACATTCGAATATTTATCGTTTGTGTGCGGTAGAGCGTAACGCTCCCGCAAAATGGACGACATGCAGGTGCAACTATTCCTGGATGTGGAAACAAATGGGGAAGAGATTGAGATCTCCCCCATCAATTCCCCTCTACCTTCCCCGCTACCTAGCCCCGTATCAAGGGTACCGGCAACACGGGTGAAAGCTTACCCAGATGCTTCGAAGTTTCGTAGTTTTCTTTAGGCCCATGAAGAAGCCTCTTAACATTATACAAATAGGCAAGGACCTGGCAAAACATTTTTCGGACGTAACCGAAATTACAAAGGTTAGACCGAACAAACTGCGAGTTGTCGTGAGTAGCTTGAAGCAAGCAAACGCAATTGCTAGCTACGAGCTCTTCACGAGAGAGTACCGCGTGTACATCCCTGCCAAGGACGTGGAGATCGACGGTGTGGTTACCGAAGGAAGCCTCACGGTCGATGACATTTTGCGTCACGGGGTTGGCTGCTTCAAGAACCCCCTGATTCAAGATGTAAAGACACTGGATGTCAAGCAATTGCATTCAGTATCCATCGAAGAAGGGAAGAAGAAATTCTTTCCTTCGGGTTCCTTCCGTGTAACATTCGCCGGATCCGCACTGCCGAACTACATCTCTTTGGACAGGGTTCGTCTGCCTGTACGCCTGTTCGTACCGCGGGCCATGCATTGCCAAAATTGCAAGCAGTTAGGTCATACAGCCACCTACTGCTGCAACAAGGCACGCTGCAGCAAGTGCGGAGGCAATCATGCTGAGACCGCTTGCAGTGAGGATACTGAAAAGTGTCTTTACTGCGAGGGAACTCGGCATGACCTTTCGGCGTGTCCCGCGTACAAACAGCGCGAGGAAAAAATTAAGCGTTCCCTCAAGGAACGATCAAAGCGCTCTTTTGCAGAAATGCTTAAGAGGGCTGAGCCACCCTCGACAGGAAACATCTCTTCCTTTTTGCCGACCGATGAGGGTACATCTGACGATCTCGTCGAAGGGTGTTCTTATGCCTTGCCTGAGGGGTCTAGGAAGAGGAGAATGCTCAACTCTCCTAATCTTTCTCGCAAAGGTCGTAAGATAACCCCTAGCGGAATGACCAATAAGACAACACAAAAAGGAAGCGGTGAAGAAAAACCGAAGCAAGTGCCCCCCGGTTTTAATTTCAAATTAAACCAGGAGTACCCACCGCTTCCTGGGGCACCAAAAACCCCTCGTGCACCCATTTCTCGATCAGAAGACATAAAAAAAACAGGGTTCATAAAATTCTCTGATATTGTGGACTGGATATTTAAAACATTCAACATACCAGATCCCCTACAAAATATTCTTCTTGCCCTTCTCCCTACAGTGAAAACCTATTTGAAGCAACTCACAGCAACTTGGCCCCTCATTTCAGCTATCGTATCTTTCGATGACTAATACGTCGAAAGAGGTTAGGAATTTTTTCACTGTGTTACAGTGGAACTGCAGAAGTATCATCCCCAAATTCGATTTATTTTCACATTTGATAAACACATACAATTGTGATGCGTTCGCGCTCTGTGAAACTTTTCTCAATTCAAATGACCAACTTAATTTCCACGATTTCAACATCATTCGTCGAGATCGAGACTCACACGGTGGAGGGGTACTTTTAGGGATCAAAAAGTGCTATTCTTTTTTCAGAATCGACCTCCCCTCGATCTCGAATATTGAAGTTGTTGCCATTCAAACGAATATGAATGGAAAAGACCTTTGCCTTGTTTCATTATATATTCCCCCATCCGCGCGGATTGAACAGAAGCAATTCCTTGATATAGCAGAATTGCTTCCCGCACCTTTTTTGATTTTGGGAGATTTTAATTCTCACTGTTCGCTATGGGGGTCGCTGTAAGACGACAACCGATCCTCTTTAATCTGTAACTTAATCAACGACTTCAATATGACACTTTTGAATACTGGGGAAGCGACACGTGTACCTAATCCTCCAGCACGTAAAAGCGTGCTTGATCTATCCCTCTGCTCGACATCACTAGCGTTAGATTGCCAGTGGAAAGTAATCAACGATCCCCACGGTAGTGATCATCTTCCAATCGTTATATCAATTGCTAATGGTTCAACTCCCCCGAACCCAATCAATATTTCCTACGACCTTACACGTAATATTGATTGGAAGCGTTATGAGTCTATTATAGCGCAATCTATCGAGACTCACGAGGAACTTCCTCCGGAGGAAGAATACGCGTTCTTAGCTGGCTTGATAATCGACGCCGCGACTCTAGCTCAGACGAAACCGATACCCGGGGTAACGATTAGACAGCGCCCTCCCAACAAATGGTGGGACAAAGAGTGCTCTGAGCTGTACGCGCGAAGGTCCGCGGCGTATAAGGACTACCGGGAGTACGGCACTATCAACCTGCTTCGAAAGTACGAGGCACTGGGCAGGCAGATGAAGAGCTTAGTAAAGGCGAAAAAACGCGGGTACTGGCGGCGGTTCGTAAACGCGTTGTCGAGGGAAACAGCGATGAGCACTCTTTGGGATACCGCCGGGCGCATGCGGAACCGTGACGTTTCGAATGAGAGTGAGGAGTATTCAGATCGCTGGATACTCGATTTTGCCAAAAAGGTCTGTCCAGACTCTGTACCGGAACAGAAAACCTTTCGCGACGCGTTATTAGTAACTACGGAAGAGCCTCCATTTTCGATGTTGGAATTTTCAATGGCTCTCCTGTCGTTCAACAATAAGGCTCCAGGGTTAGATAGAATAAAATTCAACCTGTTGAAGAATCTACCCGACTCTGCAAAAAGACGCTTGTTGAATTTATTCAACAAGTTCCTTGAGCTAAACATTGTTCAGCACGACTGGAGGGAGGTTAAAGTCATCGCTATTTAAAAACCCGGAAAACCTGCCTCTGATCACAATTCATATAGGCCGATTGCGATGCTCTCTTGCCTCCGGAAACTAATGGAGAAAATGATCCTCTTACGGTTAGACAAATGGGTCGAAACAAACGGGTTACTTTCAGATACTCAATTTGGCTTTCGCCGGGGCAAAGGGACGAACGATTGCCTAGCGTTGCTTTCTACTGAAATTCAACTAGCCTTTGCTCGAAAAGAGCAAATGGCTTCTGCGTTCATGGATATTAAGGGGGCTTTTGACTCTGTCTCTGTAGAAGTTTTAAGCGCGAAACTTCATTCGCAGGGACTTTCACCAAATTTGAATAACTTTTTGCTCAATTTGTTGTCAGAAAAGCATATGTATTTCTCACATGGCGATTCGACAACTTCCCGAATTAGTTACATGGGCCTCCCCCAGGGCTCATGTTTAAATCCTCTCTTATATAATTTTTACGTCAATGACATCGATGAATGTCTTGCAAATTCATGCACGCTAAGGCAACTTGCAGACGATAGCGTTGTATCCATTACTGGTAGCGAGGCTAGCGATCTGCAAGGACCATTGCAAGATACCTTAGACAATTTGTCTGAATGGGCTCTTAAGCTGGGTATCGAATTCTCTCCGGAGAAAACTGAGTTGGTCGTTTTTTCTAGGAAGCATAACCCAGCTCAGCTGCAGCTCCTACTAACGGGTAAAACGATCTCTCAGGTTTTAGTTGCTAAATACCTCGGGGTCTGGCTCGACTCTAAATGCACCTGGGCTTGTCATATTAGGTATCTGACACAAAAATGCCAACAGAGGATTAATTTTCTTCGTACGATTACCGGAACTTGGTGGGGTGCTCACCCAGGAGACCTTCTAAGGTTATACCAAACAACGATATTGTCAGTTCTTGAGTACGGCTGTTTCTGCTTTCGCTCCGCCGCGAACACGCACATTATAACATTCGCCGGATCCGCACTGCCGAACTACATCTCTTTGGACAGGGTTCGTCTGCCTGTACGCCTGTTCGTACCGCGGGCCATGCATTGCCAAAATTGCAAGCAGTTAGGTCATACAGCCACCTACTGCTGCAACAAGGCACGCTGCAGCAAGTGCGGAGGCAATCATGCTGAGACCGCTTGCAGTGAGGATACTGAAAAGTGTCTTTACTGCGAGGGAACTCGGCATGACCTTTCGGCGTGTCCCGCGTACAAACAGCGCGAGGAAAAAATTAAGCGTTCCCTCAAGGAACGATCAAAGCGCTCTTTTGCAGAAATGCTTAAGAGGGCTGAGCCACCCTCGACAGGAAACATCTTTTCCTTTTTGCCGACCGATGAGGGTACATCTGACGATCTCGTCGAAGGGTGTTCTTATGCCTTGCCTGAGGGGTCTAGGAAGAGGAGAATGCTCAACTCTCCTAATCTTTCTCGCAAAGGTCGTAAGATAACCCCTAGCGGAATGACCAATAAGACAACACAAAAAGGAAGCGGTGAAGAAAAACCGAAGCAAGTGCCCCCCGGTTTTAATTTCAAATTAAACCAGGAGTACCCACCGCTTCCTGGGGCACCAAAAACCCCTCGTGCACCCATTTCTCGATCAGAAGACATAAAAAAAACAGGGTTCATAAAATTCTCTGATATTGTGGACTGGATATTTAAAACATTCAACATACCAGATCCCCTACAAAATATTCTTCTTGCCCTTCTCCCTACAGTGAAAACCTATTTGAAGCAACTCACAGCAACTTGGCCCCTCATTTCAGCTATCGTATCTTTCGATGACTAATACGTCGAAAGAGGTTAGGAATTTTTTCACTGTGTTACAGTGGAACTGCAGAAGTATCATCCCCAAATTCGATTTATTTTCACATTTGATAAACACATACAATTGTGATGCGTTCGCGCTCTGTGAAACTTTTCTCAATTCAAATGACCAACTTAATTTCCACGATTTCAACATCATTCGTCGAGATCGAGACTCACACGGTGGAGGGGTACTTTTAGGGATCAAAAAGTGCTATTCTTTTTTCAGAATCGACCTCCCCTCGATCTCGAATATTGAAGTTGTTGCCATTCAAACGAATATGAATGGAAAAGACCTTTGCCTTGTTTCATTATATATTCCCCCATCCGCGCGGATTGAACAGAAGCAATTCCTTGATATAGCAGAATTGCTTCCCGCACCTTTTTTGATTTTGGGAGATTTTAATTCTCACTGTTCGCTATGGGGGTCGCTGTAAGACGACAACCGATCCTCTTTAATCTGTAACTTAATCGACGACTTCAATATGACACTTTTGAATACTGGGGAAGCGACACGTGTACCTAATCCTCCAGCACGTAAAAGCGTGCTTGATCTATCCCTCTGCTCGACATCACTAGCGTTAGATTGCCAGTGGAAAGTAATCAACGATCCCCACGGTAGTGATCATCTTCCAATCGTTATATCAATTGCTAATGGTTCAACTCCCCCGAACCCAATCAATATTTCCTACGACCTTACACGTAATATTGATTGGAAGCGTTATGAGTCTATTATAGCGCAATCTATCGAGACTCACGAGGAACTTCCTCCGGAGGAAGAATACGCGTTCTTAGCTGGCTTGATAATCGACGCCGCGACTCTAGCTCAGACGAAACCGATACCCGGGGTAACGATTAGACAGCGCCCTCCCAACAAATGGTGGGACAAGGAGTGCACTGAGCTGTACGCGCGAAGGTCCGCGGCGTATAAGGACTACCGGGAGTACGGCACTATCAACCTGCTTCGCAAGTACGAGGCACTGGGCAGGCAGATGAAGAGCTTAGTAAAGGCGAAAAAACGCGGGTACTGGCGGCGGTTCGTAAACGCGTTGTCGAGGGAAACAGCGATGAGCACTCTTTGGGATACCGCCGGGCGCATGCGGAACCGTGACGTTTCGAATGAGAGTGAGGAGTATTCAGATCGCTGGATACTCGATTTTGCCAAAAAGGTCTGTCCAGACTCTGTACCGGAACAGAAAACCTTTCGCGACGCGTTATTAGTAACTACGGAAGAGCCTCCATTTTCGATGTTGGAATTTTCAATGGCTCTCCTGTCGTTCAACAATAAGGCTCCAGGGTTAGATAGAATAAAATTCAACCTGTTGAAGAATCTACCCGACTCTGCAAAAAGACGCTTGTTGAATTTATTCAACAAGTTCCTTGAGCTAAACATTGTTCAGCACGACTGGAGGGAGGTTAAAGTCATCGCTATTTAAAAACCCGGAAAACCTGCCTCTGATCACAATTCATATAGGCCGATTGCGATGCTCTCTTGCCTCCGGAAACTAATGGAGAAAATGATCCTCTTACGGTTAGACAAATGGGTCGAAACAAACGGGTTACTTTCAGATACTCAATTTGGCTTTCGCCGGGGCAAAGGGACGAACGATTGCCTAGCGTTGCTTTCTACTGAAATTCAACTAGCCTTTGCTCGAAAAGAGCAAATGGCTTCTGCGTTCATGGATATTAAGGGGGCTTTTGACTCTGTCTCTGTAGAAGTTTTAAGCGCGAAACTTCATTCGCAGGGACTTTCACCAAATTTGAATAACTTTTTGCTCAATTTGTTGTCAGAAAAGCATATGTATTTCTCACATGGCGATTCGACAACTTCCCGAATTAGTTACATGGGCCTCCCCCAGGGCTCATGTTTAAGTCCTCTCTTATATAATTTTTACGTCAATACAGCAAGCAAGCGACCAATCAGAGGACGTTATTTTTATTTCAACAAGGCTTGATAATTTTCAATAGTGCAATAGTTCGTAGATTCAAACAACATTTTTCTGCATTTGGGGAGATGCGTGTATAATTTTCCAATCGATTGCTGCAAGAATGAAGAAAATCGGTTGAAAACCAACCGACCTATAAGCATTTGAAAAGGGACAAATTTCGTCCCAGTTTTTCAGTTTGCATCCCTGTGTGGTATGCTAAAGTAAAACGTAGCTCTACGTCAAAAATGCATTCCTAACAAATTTCTCGATTTTCCATCAATTATTTCCAGGGGGTGGGGGGGTTTTAAAAACATGTAATTAAGGGGGGGGATCAAGAAAGTTGTGACAGCTTGTGACAAGGGGGAGGGGGGGAGTTAATTTTTTCCAAATTTTGCGTGACATCATTAATAGATCGTCCCTTGTATGGTCTACAGAATAATGATGAAAGTATATAAAATTAAACATAAACATTGCATTTAACACCTTCACGGTTTTTGTGATGCACTTTATTATTCCCCCCCCCCCCCAGGACTTCGACCATCACCATCAGTTATACGAGCTAGAGATCCTCAGAGAGGATCTAAGCCGAATAAAATAGTTAGTCAAAATTGCGCTTTGAGAAAAGATCTGGCACCTCTGATATGTGAAACCTACTTGCCAAATCAGCGGTTTTTTCATCGCTTATCTCTCTCTCTGAGGATCTCTAGATATCAGTCATGTTTACTGTCATCAATGTCAGCTATTGTCATGTCGAATGTGTCGACTATACTACATGTTTTAATCGTTTTAATTATGGTGGATAGTGATCAGTGCATATTAATCTGATAAGTTGTGCAAAAATATATAAAAATATATACATATATATTATAGATTTCCTTCGTATTTTAAACGCTAACAAAAATGTGTTTACTTATGTGAATACTAATTGTTAACTAGTTTGTTTTGTATTAGTATCGCGAGTTATTTTATTTGTTATCCCTAAAACATTTGTTTTTTTTTTGTATTTGTATAAGAGATTAAGGTATTCATTATATAAATATTATGGTTCAAAATAACTAAGTAGCTTTTGTGTTTCGTTTTCAGGGGTTTCTAATCTAAAATAGTTTTTTCGCAACTTTAAAGTCTTATAATGTCTAAACGTCGAATCAAAGGCCCTGGACTTAAAATTCAGGTTGAAGAAGCATCAAACTCCAACCCTGTGTAAGTGTTGTATCTTTACTTGAAACATTTTTTGCAACTGTTTATTTTATAGGACACCGCCAAGAAATTTGGATAAAACGGCTACTATTACAATAGGCAGCAATACTTTTGTCGTTGAAGCAGATAATTTAGAAAAAATCTGCGATCTCGGTCGCGGGGCTTACGGAATTGTGGAAAAAATGCGCCACAAACAGACAAACACAATCATGGCGGTGAAACGAATAACAGCCACTGGACAAACACAGGAACAGAAGAGACTGCTGATGGACTTGGACATTTCCATGCGAGCCAGTGACTGTCAATACACAGTTCATTTTTATGGGGCCTTGTTTCGCGAAGGTGATGTTTGGATTTGCATGGAGGTAATGGATACTAGCATAGACAAGTTTTACCCTATCGTGTTCAAGAACGGAAGAAAAATGCCTGAGGACATACTCGGCAAGGTACGTAGAACGATACTTATAGCTTTAAGCATATTTGACAACAAGTTAATTACAGATCGCGGTTGCAGTTGTTAATGCACTTAATTATCTTTACACCAAACTGCGTGTTATTCATAGAGATGTCAAACCGTCCAATATTTTGATCAACAGAGCAGGGGATGTGAAAATGTGTGATTTTGGTATTTCAGGTTAGTGGAATATTTAATGACCAACAAGCAACATGAGTAACATGAGTTGGTTCTATTAGGTATAATTATTTCTAATGAAGAATGAATTGAAAGTGAAGTGAAAAGGGTCTTTTGAAGTGTTGTAAAACAGAGGTTTTTTGAAGCCTTTTTTAAATCCAATTTATGCGGGTCATCATCCTACAAGGTCAATGATGTTATTGGTAGTTTATCTAGTGACAAATACAATCATTTTATGATATTCTGTGGGTCAGGGATTTGAGGCTAAGCTGCCATTTCAAAAAGTGATGTAAAACATTTAGAAGCCTAGACCAAGGGGCGCGTGTGGCTGTCAAACTCCATACATTTTCCATCTACCACTCATTGATTCTGGTACCAGCGTTTCTGGCACCCACTTTTTATTCGGTTTGCCCTAAAACTAGTGAAATAGAGTAAATGTCTCGAATTGTCGGAAAACTTATTCTCGACTAAATATCGTTATAGATAGAAAAAATAAGAACTTGTTGTTTTCAGAACAATGTGCACCTTCAATGAATAAGATAGGTTTTGTAAGCATTTGAAATGAAATATTGACGCCGTGATGAATTGATGATTGGTAGGCAAAATGTTGACGTTTATAGTCCCCTGGCC
Source organism: Wyeomyia smithii (assembly GCF_029784165.1). NCBI lineage: Eukaryota > Metazoa > Arthropoda > Insecta > Diptera > Culicidae > Wyeomyia > Wyeomyia smithii. Next base: position 79,110,067 of record NC_073694.1, read on the forward strand.
TAGACCCATTGTTGAACAAGAATAACGACATACCATGTCTAGTAAAACGCCGAATCTCTTTTAGTTCAGATTGAATATATTGTCAAAGATGACTCGTTTAAAAAAGTCGGCAACAACTCGAAAATATTTTTTTACCAGGTTTGATGCTTTTCTTGATAAAATCTAGTGAAAAAATCGGGAAAAACTTTAGTCCTTTTTAGTAAGTTTCCAACTCTTGACTGTTTTCTGTAGAGAAAATAGCACCCCGAAAATCGCCAAGTATTTTCCAAGAAAAATTTTTTTTGCGTCATGTAAATCTATTTGTCACTTTTATCATCTTGCCCTTAACTTCGTATTTAACCAGATTGATAATCTAAATTTTTATTAAATCTGCCAAGTGCAACCGAAGTTCTTGCAGTTTAGGTGATTTTGATGGCATTTTTCGAAAAAATTCTTCAAGGAACGTTTAACCCCAAATGGCGTATCTTCTGGTGAAGTAGATAGTTCTGGTAAGGTAGCGTGATTATCCCAATTTTCAACAAAATCTATTAAGTCTAGCAGGAAATATTGTGATTTTAATGATTTTGATGTTATTTTGAAAAAAACACACACTCGGCTTATACGTGGCATTAAAGCTCTTGAGTTGCTCTACAAAACCCTATATTCAGATATTTTTTCTAGTGATGTTGAGAAGAGTAGGATGACCCTGAAAATAGACAATTTTCAAAATGCAGTTTTTTCGTCATGTTACCTCTTTGCTATATATTGTGACCATGCGTTTTGAAATACTCTTAGGGTAAATGTACCCTTAGTGGAGGTAGTACCAATAGTGGAGGTAGTGCGATATAGAGAGTTTTTTCTTTTATTTTGAGTAAGACTGGCAAAAAAAGTATAATGCAACATGTTTGTATGGGTTTTATGTAATGTTTAAGGGAAAAAATCCCATTTTACAGCGAAACATGAAAGAGAAAAAACATTTTTCCAAATCACTAGCTGAATACCGCTTGATTTTTAGTGTTTTCTTAAGCTGCATTCGATTTTATTTAAGGGATATTTATTAAGTTAAACCAAAGTCTCATATAATTTTTAGTACTTATTATGTAGAAAACTCATCAATTTAAAGATTCATTAGCACTCAAATCGTTTTTGTTTGATTTAACCCCGTTTTTTTCAACTGCGCCATTATTGGTACACAGAAACACCGTTGCTCCCATAGTGGAGGCATTCGAATGTTTACAAGTGTCAAACGAAAACAAATCGTTTACAGTTCAGATTTTTGAATATTCAGCGCATATACATTGTTTGCGCAGCGAACAGGTTTCGAGCTATATCATTGGACCTCAGCTCACCAGTGTGTCCATTCGCGCCTCGCCGTGTGTGCGATTGTCGCATCTTTGCTTGCTTCGTCCTCCGCTTTGTGCCGTGTTACACTCCGAACGCAAAACGATCAGCGACGATCCTATTTTCCGTTTTTTTAGAGATACCACTCGCTTACCCGCCTCTACGCGTTGACGAAGGCGTCCACATATAGGTAAAAACTCTAGAATTCTTGTATTAAAAAAACGTTTTAGCTTCATAACTCATTTCAAAATGGATTCTGCAGCGAAAAAAACACATAAACACGATGAAGGAGCTATCACCCGCTGCATGGAGTTGGTCCTCTCTAAGAAAAAGTCACTGTACGCAGCATGCAAAGCTTATGGCATCCCTCAGTCTACCGTTCGTTACCGACTTAGTGGCAAGTGGACCAGAAAAGCCCGGAAACGGCCACCTACTGTTCTAACAGGAGACGAAGAACAGAAACTCGTGCAATATTTGAAAACGATGGAGAAGAAAGGATTTCCGGTAGTTAAGGAATTACTTCTGCATAAAGTGAAGACATTCTTCGGAACGAATTCTCGACCCAATCCGTTCACGAACAATGTCCCAGGTTTGTATTCATTATAATGAAAATCAGTCAAAAAATTGTTAACATCTTATCGGTTATAGGTCGAAAATGGCTGGAAGGATTCCTTCGCCGGCATCGTGAAATCACTTTCCGCACGCCAGAAACTGTGTCTTCCGCAAGTTCTAAAGAAAAAGAGGCAGACATTCGCGGATGGTTCACGAACGTAACATCATATCTCGAGGAAATCAACCTTATGTCAGCCGCATCGGATGCAAGCCGCATACACAACGGCGATGAAACGTCATTCTACCTACACCCACAAACGAAAGCCGTGCTAGCTAGCCGTGGCACTAAGAATGTGTATGAATGCGAGCATGCAGACGGGCACAAAAACAACAGTAATGTTTACCTTCGGAGCAGACGGATCAGTTGTACCTCCAGGAGTTGTTCTTCCTATGCAGCGCCTATCTGTGGAAGTATTGCAGAAGTTCCCCGGAGAGTGGGTATTGGCAAAAGTGCAAAGGGGTGGATGGATACTGCCAACTTTATGCTATACATCAGGAACGTTTTCTACCCTCATCTTCAAAGGAAAAAAGTGCAGTTCCCAGTGCTGTATTTCGTGGATGGTCACTCTTCACACACGACTGCGGAGGTGGCCGATCTGTGCTTGGATTTGGGTATTGTGCTGATTGCTTTATATCCAAACAATACGAGAATAACTCAGCCAGCAGACGTCGCCATTTTTAAACCATTGAAAAGTGCCTGGAAGACTGCCGTATCGGGGTGGTGGCTGGAAAATGGAGGTGAAAATCTATTGCTGTAACACTTTCCTGACGTACTGCAAAAGGCTATGAACAAAGGAATCAAAACGGCCAGTGTTAAGAACGGGTTAAGAGTTTGCGGATTATTCCCTTTTGGTCCTGAAAATGTGGATAACGACAAATGTATTGCCAAGTCAACTAGCGAAAACCCTAATAAACCAGTAGCTCAAGAAACAGACAAGGAACTTTCCACCTTCAATTCAGTAGAGGTCAATCCTGAATTGAATGAGGAAAAAGAAGATGTAATTATTGAAGATTCGGTTATCATTCAAACTTCAATAATCAAAGCTACTATAGATTGCATTGGTAGGGAGCGCATTAACAGCTTTAGTAGCGGTTCTGTCTTATCTGCAGAAGGAGAAATCATCCGGCAGCTATATGAGATGTTGTTGATGCCTATTGATTCGCAGTTATTGAACAGTACAACTCCAGAGATGACTGTGTCAAGTGACTACATATCTGAGGATAATCCAACATATATTGAGGAGGTAGGTGACGATAGTTTCATATCAGATGACAGTATTCCACTCAGTGTCATGAAAGAGAAGACTGGACACAACATTCCGAGCCGTAAAATAAGCATAACCGAATTGCTTCAAACTCCGCCAACTCCTCGTCGGAGCAACCTTTACAGGAATTATAAAAGAAAATTCCACCCGGTACTGACGGCCTCAGAGCGGCTTGAAGAAATCCGACGACACGAACAAGAAAAAAAAAAGGTGCAGCCAGGAAAAAAGCCAGAGTAGCTTGCTAAAATAAAAAAAGAACAACTGAAGAAAGAAAAAAACAAAAATTCGTGAGCGAAAACAAGAGGAAGCTGAGCAACGTAAGAATAAAAGAGAAGAACTTCGAAAAAGAAACAGAAAAAAGCTGAGCTACGAAAAAAAGAGAGAGAGGAGAAAAACCGTAAAAAGCTAATGGAAAATAATCGAGAAAAAAAGCAAAAGATCGAGTTACTCGAGGCACTGAAGCTAAAACGTCAGAGATAATTCTCGTCTGATGATTTTTTTCAGGTTATTTTTTTGTTATATCATTTTAACTGACTTTTAATATAAGCTATCTTTTGAATACATTGACTTTGTATTCAATGCATTTGAAATGCTCCATGGTTACTGGTTAATAAATCCCATATTTTCATTAAATGTTGTTAATTTTCAATTGCATAGAAAATGAGCGAAAATGAAAATGAGTCCAGTCAACTCGATTTTCTAGTTTGAATTATATCTAAACTCAACCTATTATAATATTACCAAAATTTCATAGATTCTTCTTAGTTTCATTCACAATTCTAAATGAAATGTTCAGCAGAGTTATAGACAGTGGACTGTAGATTATATAAAAAATGACGGACCTATGTCCCATTTTTTGTGTAATAAAATATTCACATTGATTTCCATATTTATTTTAAACTCATCGTTTTTTGTTTTCTATACTTGTGACTGTTCAACAAACTTCAAAAGATACAATCTTCATCCATTTCATTTATAGAAATTTCAAGTTTTTAAAACTACCTCCACTATAGGTACATGGTACCACCATTATAGGAACAGTACCTCCACTAAAGGTACAAAAGCTATGATAACAATTGTTGATTTTTTTCAAATTCATTAGTTTTAAAAATGCACAACGAGTTATTTATTAGCAAAACAACTAAATTGTCTTTAAAATCATATGTTCATACATCCAAAGTTAACTAAGTCTCAATTGGATTCGTTAAAATTTCTCAGAAGTAGCTACTATTTGCGCCACTATTGGTACATTTACCCTAGTTTAGAATAATACTACACATTTTTAGAAAAATCCATCAAGTCTTTAAGGCAGGAGTTATTGCATTTTTTGTATTTGGACATTTTTGGACATATCATTTTCAAGGGCCGTTTTACCCCACTTAACCTCAATGAAAAAATTGAAATTTTGCAAAACTTCCTACCTTGATTGGAGAAACAAACGCTGAAAATTTCAGAGATGTATGTAAATCACGAACGACAAACTTTTTTGATCATCGCCAGCTGTTTCAAACATTGTAAAACCGTCAACCATATCCAAATATTTCCGATTGAATCCGTTGCATGATTTCAATGGACCATTTTCAATGTAACGATCCGAAGTATCCTTACAAATTTAATTACTACACAACCAATCGTCCAAACCAAATTGCACGAAATGTTTTTTGCGTATTTTATGTAACATGCTATCAGTTTTATTCTCTGATATCACTTCCAAAGTTCCAAAAACTATTAAACCGATCATTGTGAGAACCGCGGAACTTAATGCGTTTCCTTTCTACAACATGCTGCATCCCTTAACGAAAATGCAATTTATCGAACAATGATACCCACTGATATATCTCACTTAGATTAGAATACTTTGTACAATATTTTCAAATGAAATTCAATTCGTTTTCGTATTCAGTAACAAGGATGTAGATTACAAGTGATAAACTGCCTTGGCAAAGCCTTGGTGCTACATTCCGATTCGGAACTTGACCTTCTGTTTATTTATACACAGACTTCGCAGCCGACTATTTAGTGTACAGAACAATTGCGAGGCTAGCGCTACGATCCTACTGACACTAACAGTCTCTCCCGAGCCGAGACTCGAACCTACGACGACTGGCTTGTTGGGCCAGCATCGTACCTCGAGACCATCTGGGAGATGACCTATGTTTTCTTGTTTTGAAGTAGAATACTTCTCTCAGGAAGTTCGGCTACATAGGGATGTAAAATGAAAATCTATAACCGAAAAAAGTTAAAAATATGTCCAATTTCAAATGCTAAAAAATCGGTTAGTATTCGATGGATTTCCTTCGTTCTTGCAGCAGTAGATTGGAAAATCTTCTAAGATTCATCCCAAATGAAGATGATTGTAATTTTATTATTCAAACTATTGTATTATTGAAAATAGTCAAGCCTTGTCAAAACGCAAAATTCGACCTCTGATTGGTCGTTACATGATTGCTTCCCAAGCACGGTCTACAGAATCATATACCTTGCAATTGAAAATATGCTGGTTGGCCTATATAAGAGCCTGTTTCAGCCGAAGCCGCTTATAATAGTTCTAGACAGCGAAAACAGCAGTCATCCCTTAGCAGTAGCAGTGCAGTGGATACCAGCGATAGCGGATAGCGGTGGAGCAATGGATGGCGAATGGCTGCTGCAAATACACAACAGTGTGATGTTTATTACGATTTGTTGATACTGTGCTTAACAAACGGTATATACGAAACCAATCCGATTTCAAAATGACTGACACGCAAACAGCCGGGTTATCTTCCTTGTAAAAGTATTCTACTTCAACCTTGCGGTCGTGGCTTTGCACACAACCCTCCTGTGATGTTTCTGCGAAATGGGTCCATTTTGGCATGCTCTTCAAGAATAGCCATTAAAATCGAGGTTGTGAGAATCAAACCTTACTTTCTTAATGGCTATTCTTGAAAAGCATGCCAAAATAGTCCCGTTATCGCAAAAAATAAGAAAACCCTCAATTTTTACGTAGGACTTTTATGAGAATAGAAGCAGCATAGCAAAAGCATGGCGAAATGGATATTAGATACTTTCAAGCTCAAAAGACAAACCGTTTAAAATGATTGGAAACATGGAAAGGAGACCATCCTCGTCCTTGGAACCAGCATAAAGTATCATTGCTTGTCATACATTGGTTTTTAGATGCATTACGTCAAATATTGTCTCACTACGTAATTATGGTTGGTTCAGGTATCAAAGCATGATTCGTGATTATTCTACTGATTTGACTGGCTACAAAGGCCAGCATCGAGACCATCTGGGAGATGATTCAACTAACTACGGAACAAAATATTTCATTTTTTTCACTTCAGGGAGTTGGATCAATAAACCTTTTAAACAAGTCGTTGTTGTTGTTTTATTTGTCTCATAACAATATGTTTGTTTCTAAACTCTTTCGGGGTTTCATTCACTACACTTTCACATTACATCATCACATGGTTTGAAGATGATTTACGTGAAGGATATCCAGAAGGTACACAACAGTAGGAACCTTTTCTAAAATACAACAAATAGTTCTAGCAGAACGAGCTTTAAGCTAGAGAGATTCAGTAAAAGCCCTCGTATTCCTGATCGAAATTTGACGCTTTGTACATACTTGGAATTATCCGATTTAAGTCAAATATGCGTAATTTTGTTCGCAAACTTGTTGCCATTTAGAAGTCAACTTCATTATTCCCTTTTTACAAAACTCCCCTTATTTGCAAAAAAAAACTCAGACAGCCAGTTTTCTTTCGCAAGCCTCTTTTGAGGCCAACTTAGTATCACCAAGAGCGTTTTGCATGGACCGGAAGAGATGATAATCACTCGGTGTCAAGTCCGGACTGGGTGGGTACGATAGGATATCCCATCCGAGCTCCCGTAGCTTTTGGCTGGTCATCAAAAATGTGTGAGGCCGAGCGTTTTCCTAGTGGAAAACAACACCATTCCTATTGACCAATTCTAGCCGCTTATGGTCAATCGCCTGCTTCAAACGGTCGAGCTGCTCACAATAGAGAACCGAATTGAGGATCTGGCCATAGTTGAGCAGCTCATAGTGAATGATTCCCATCCAATCCCACCAAACACACAGCAAAACCTTCTTGGCCGTCAACCCGATGGTTTGGGCCGGTTCACCGCACTTTGACCAAGATTTTTTTCGCTTGAGGTTGTCGTACGTGATCCACTTTTCATCACCAGTCACCTCCACTCCAAAAATGGGTCGAGCTCGTTCCGTTTCAGCAGTGCATCGCAGGCGTTGATTCGGTCTAAGAGCTTTTTTTTTGCGTCAACTCGTGTGGCACCCAAACATCCAGCTTTTTTTGGAATCCAATCTGCAAATGGTTCCAAATAGTTTTATGGTCTATACCCAGTTCCTGGGCAATCGAGCGAATGCTCACATGCCGGTCTACTTGGATGATTTCCACGATTTTATCGGTTTCTATGATGATTGACCTACCAGTAGGGGGTGTATCTTCGACAGCCACTACCCCAGAATAAAATCGATCAAACCAACGCTGTGCTGTGCGAATCGTTACAGTATCGGACCCATAAACTTCACAATTTTTTTTTGCCGCCTTTGTTGCATTTTCACCTCTCAGGTAGTAAAAACGTAAAACATGACGAATTTCTTGCTTGGTGGACTCCATCTTTGGCGCTCTATAACTTGAGACTGGAACGTACGATCACAACACTGTCAAAGCGTCACTTGTAGCACAGATTGTCGTCTCTAAATAGCCGTATAATATGACCCGACACGACATATGTTTAAGTGTTGCCATCTATTGACGATATACGACATTTCTTTTTCCCCAACCCAATATCTCTGTTAAATAATTGTTTTTCCTTTGGCCCTCGCCGGAATTCATTGTGCAGTATGAATTACACTAAGGTCGCTTTTTACGCGGGGGATGCGTTCCAAATTTGTATGGGCCCGCGTAAAAAACGACTTTTATGAGTTGCAAATATAACAAAGAAAACCGTTTTAAAACGTTCAAATCTTGTTTGAATATGATAGTAGCCAATCTAGAGACCAAAATGCAATATTTTAAATTTTGAGTATTTACACCAAAAATTGTGAATTTTTTGAAAACTGATATATGATCACTCGTGGTCTAAAACGGAGAACGTGATTGAAATGAGGTCGATATCTTGTACCGTTTTTATGTAATGGAGGAAAGCAACCCGCGTAAAAAAACCGCGTAAAAAGCGACCTTACTGTAAAACTGAATATTTTCTGTTTTGCAAGACTTTATCGTTGCTAACAAAATAACCAAAAAACATGTCGAATCTGAATGTCTAGAAGAGTTTGTTATTTATTTCCAAGCTTGGAGTTCATGCGAAAGTTCCTAAAACTCATGGAAATATATAATGTACTACCTAATGAACATACAGATGAGTAAAACATACTTTCAATTAAACCATAGTTATTTTCCTTCAGTTCAAGATTAGAACTTCATTTGCAATTTTCTGAATTAAGGACGTTTCCATATAGGACTCGTATGCTTTTATGGGCAGTAAATTGATTTCACATGCTTCCAAAGATTGACTTTGCGATTTGCTTATACTACCGCTATTCGCATAACAGTCCAATGTTAAAGTCCTATGTTTTCTTGCTTTTTTTCGAAATGGGTCCATTTTGGCATGCTCTTCAAGAATAGCCATTAAAATCGAGGTTGTAGGAATCAAACCTTACTTTTTTAATGGCTATTCTTGAAAAGCATGCCAAAATGGACCCATTATCGTAAAAAAAACATTCAAATTTTACATAGGACTATTATGAGAATAGAGGCAGTATAGCAAAAGCATGGCGAAAAGGATATTAGATACTTTCAAGCTCTACTGGTTCTACTGATTTATTTGTACAATATGTTGATTTCCAAAAATTTGGCTTTAAGATGTAGAAGTCAAATAGTTTTTGTTTGTCGCCGCCAGGATTGCAAGTGCACTCAATCATGTTTTATATGATTTAGAACAATATTCGGAAACACATTCGATATTTGTTTATTTGAAAATTACATCAACAGGCCTTGTGACCCAAATGATTTGCTTACACTGGAAATTCTTGACTTAAGAAGCGGGTCTTCAGCATCCTGCGGCTGGTGTCGAAATCAAAGCATGTAGCATAACGATTGGAATGGCACTGGAAACTGGTTATCGTGCTGAAGCTGCTGTAGTTCGTTCGCCTACTCGGAACGTGAAGAAGGAGGCTATTTCGCAAAATGCGTGGTCGAACATAAATCAGAGGCGTCTCGTCCACCTGTTCAACCTGTTCATAGGACAGGTAGACAATCTCAGAAAAAAAGTGATTTTTTCACATTTGAGAGTGGATGAAAAATCATCGGAGTAATTTATTTGTAATTTCAATGTTATCCCGAACATCCTTATTTTATTTTCTACATAGTGGAAATGTATGCACCGTGGAGAATGTAACCTGATGGGCTACATTTCAGACTACGCCATACAACTCATACGCAACGCAACCCACACGCAATAATGACTACCGTTTGTTCAGACCTTTCACCTGAACTAACCGTCGTTCAACACTTCTCTGCACCTTCAAGTGCGGCAGGGTAGACGCAGTCATTTATGCTCACCACTACTAATACGACGCCTCGCGTAAAAATGACATTTTTGGTTCAAACTTTCTGCTGAACAAAACCGATGTCAGCGAGAGAAAACATTCATTACACACCACCTCTCTTTAGTGTCTGGTAATCTGTTTCGTTAAGGCGGCTTTCTGTTTCTTCTCTCGACGTCATTAAAATTTGAGAGAGACCACGTGGCCGCGAGAGTTCGCAGATCCATCTTCAGAGCTTTCGTAGTGCAAATGAAAAACGAGCAAATTCATCCATTATTTCTGTCAATGTGATGGAATTCTTCCGTCGATGTATAGTTTCATTTAAACCTCTACACCCATTGTGTTCATTCGAAAACTTGAACCTTGCATAGTCCGCATAGTATACGTTTGTCTTCTTACGCGCTGCTTTCATTTAGTTTAAAATTTCAACATCGTCAAAGGAAACGCTTTAGCATTGAACAAAGATAGGTTTTTTACTCATGGCAAATAGATCATAAACATAATTTTAATTATCGTTGGACAAAACCTGAATGATACTGACATTGCATATCACAACGCCATCCGTCGAGCGAACTTTTCTAGTTCTTCGACGGATCCAGAGTTATTTACGACTAAAACCGATCATTGAGAATTATGATGTGATAAATGTGGATATAGTTTTCCTCTATGAAATGATGCAGATATCATTATTCTACGAGAAAATTATCGGAAAACTCGCGGTCATAATAGACCGTAGAATTTCTTTGCCATACAGATAAATGTAGAGAGATAAAAATGTAGAGAGTTAAAAGTTTTCGAAACTATTATCACGATACTGTTGTTTCAGTGTTGCAAATGTTGATTGAACAGGTAGCCCACTTGGTCACACGTCGCCTCTGACATAAATACATATTGAGTTCAAGAATCGAGAGTTGCCGGACAATCAACACATGTGGTCAATACGTTGGAGAGGACACGCAAAAGTTTAAGCTTTATTTATCCAATGTGCTCGGCAATTCATAAACACAAAAATCGTATTGTTTCGGTGAACTTTGGTTTCGGGCGAACGATCAGTTTCGATGCGCTCTAAAAACCGCTCTTTACTTTCGCGAACCGGTGCGTATCAACGGCTCGTGCATCCTTAAAAATCGTCAGCAACCGAAACAGCCAATAGCGAGCCTTGTTGTCGCAGAAGCTATTGACGCTGGTGCCAGTAATGCGAAACCGAATGCATGTGTTTGTACGATACGCTCTTCGGATGCTTCCCTGGCAGCAGCCCATGCGTGACACCAGATACGAGGACCGGTGCCAGCTCCTCCAGATCGATACTCTTCAATTACGCAGAGAAACAGCTCGCGCTATGCTAGTTTCTGATATCCTGACATCACGGATCTACTGCCCTGTCATCCTCCGTCAAATCAACCTGAACGCTCCTACTAGAACCCTACGAAGGACTCCAGCCTTGCACTTACCCTTTCGTCGAACCAAATACAGCTCAAATAGTGCCATCTTGGGTATCCAGCGTGCTTTCAACAGAGTGTCACTAGTTTTTGATTTTCATTTATCTTATAGAGTCTTACGATCGAAATTTTTGTCATTGTTCCGAAGACTGTTTTATTAGAAGCCATTAGGACAAGTTATTTTATGTCTGTTGGTAGTAGTTAAATAAATAAATAAATGTGAAAAAACCGGCGTCATAGTTAAATGCAAAATGTTATGTTAATGATTGAATGAATGTATGTAATGATTAAATGATGTTTTCAAATTACCTGATTCATGTAAGTGAATCGACCAGACAATAGTTTCTTTATTTTGTCAGTACCCAACTTATCAGTATTGGTTGCTGGTTGCACTGTTTCAACGATGCCAGCCTTCTGAACATCGGTTGATGCTTTATGAGTGGTGGTTTGGAGCTGCGTAATACATTCAAAATTTGCTAGAGCATCAAATGCATTATGCCCAACGTACATGCGTTGTACTGGTTCCAAATTTAATCAGTAAATGCGTTAATTTCGCTCATAATTGATCTGGTTACGCACACTCCAACTATTGCTGGAAAATTTGGAAATTTGGGTCTAGAGCTCTATAACAATATTTTAGAGAAAAACTTTCTTCTACAAAGTTGTTACATATGCTAAAGCGCTTATAGAAAAAATTATCAAAATTAGGGTGACTAGAATTTTCGATGAAGTTAAGTATCTCACTTTTTTATCTTTGTAAATAGAAGAAAAAGTTATTCTACAATATTATAGCACCATAAATTTTAAGTAACTTCGTGAAAAAAAGTTTTTCTCTATCTTTGCGAACAACCGATTTATATTGAAAAAACACATTTTGCGCACTTTTTAGTTTTGATTTTCATCTTAAAACTGTTTTTGAAAGACTTTTAGGGCTTTTTGAGAGAAACAGTTTGCAATGCTGACATCGTGAATAATTAAATTCTACTCAAAGTTATTAATGTTTTTCATTAAAAAATATGCGTTTTTCTTGGGTTTGTCTTTCTTTTTGGGGCAAACATCAAAAATATCAAATCTAGAAAATCTATAACGAGCGTCTTAGCAGAGTGATTGAGATCAATCAAAGGAAACCGATAACTATTTCTTTGATTGATCAAAAATATCTTGGTTTCAATTTAAAGGGCACATTTGATTCTATGAATGAAGATAATATGTTATTTTTTTAAATTTGAGTAAACTCAATTTAAAAACATGACAGAAATTTCAATATTTTCATATATTGTGCATATACAGGCGAACTTCGATATAAGGAACCCTCGTTATAACGTACCTTCGATATAGCGTCACTCGATATAAGGTACATTTTACCTCGATATAAGGTACATATTTTTAAAATGTTACAAATAACTCCGAAATTGGTTTGAAAACTTCTATGAACAATATATTGGTTATCTTGTCAACGTCTCTGGTTACTATTGATCATTTAGGAAATTTCCATAAAATACGTCACCTTAGCGAAAGTTTGAAAACACGTCCAAAAGATATAATGTTGCTGAAAAAACATGATATAGCGTGGTTGACATGGGGACCCGGGAAAAAATTTACGATATATTTTGTGATGAGAACAGTAAACGGACTAAATTTTTTTATTGTTCCATAAAAAACATGATATTTTCATTGTAAGCTTGCAAACGTTTTTTGTTATAACTGTGTTTTAATAATGTTTTTTGTTCTTGAATCTACCACCGACAATAATTTTACCATGAAAAACATTGTCAGTGACTTCTAAATATATGGGAAAAGAGCCAGGAAAAATGCTGTTAAAATATATAACAACCCCTCTGTTTCATGGTAAAAATGGCTAAAAATACTGTTCTAGGCAATAATATTTAATGTAAAAATGATTATTTACAATGAAAAACATAGTTAAATTATGGTTAAACTACGTACAATTACAGCAACTTTTAAGGTTTTTCTGATGTCATTTTTTCGGGAACAGAGGAGCTTATAAAAAAAATAACTCAAAGTTTAATCCCTAGAGAATCGGGTCGAAATTTTAAAAATACAAAATTTTATTAAAATTTGAATTCCTAGAATTGTTAAAAAAATGTTCCATAACCAGTATTTTTTTTCAAAAACCGCACTTGTACACCCTAAGCAGAAGCAAAAAATTTTGATTTGAAAAGTGCATTTTTTATAAAAAACATCATAAAACCTATAAAAAGGTGGAAACATGCTTAAGGTATGTTCAGCAGGATAATGTATTTCTCAAATATGGAAAAATGTTCAGAATATAGTAGGCCTCTGAAATCACAACAGAAAAAGTTGATTGGTATTTTTTGATTTTCAAACATTTTAGGAATGTGTGTGTAAAACTACCTGTATGTTGTCGATTTTCAAGAGATAGAAGCGTCTTCAGCAAAAATTTTCTACATAAGATTACCTACAACTTTGCTAAAGACTTAACATTGATTTGACAAGTAATAAAAAAAAATTCATCTCACTTTTAGGCAGATTAATCAAAAATCGTTTTGCATCAATATTTCTTCTTAAGATATACAAAAACTTTGTCCAATACACTTTATACCAGTGTGCAAAGTGCAATTTTGGGCGTTCAAGCCGTCACTTTGAAATGCAATGAAGAAAATACAGATTCTGAAATCCTGAAGGACGAGGAAATTATTGAAAAAGTTCTCAACCCGTAAGCAGATATTCATGGTTCTTATTCATCGGATCAAAAAATAAATAACAACGAGAAGAAAAAAAGAAGTAGTTTCAATAAAAACTCGTATGAATGCACAATGGTCCAGAAACCAGATTTAAGGGGAAATTTGGGTCTAGAGCTCTACACACTAAACACACTTTGCGCTCTAACTTTTTTATTTCAAGTTTCATCTCAAAACTGTCTTTGAGCGACTTTCAGAACTTATTAAGAGAAACAATTTGCAATGCTGACATCGTAAATATCTCAATTTTACTCAAAGTTATTAACATTTTTCATCAAAAAATATGCGTTTTTCATTTGTTTGTCATTCTTTTTGGGCCAAAAAAAAATTTCTTGGTCTCATTTTGAAGGGCATACTTGACTCTACAAATGGAGGAATTTTAAAAAATATGTTATTTTTTAAATTTGAGTAAATTCAATTTAACAACAAGACGAAAATTTCAATAATTTTATACATTATGCATATAAAAGAACCAAGATTTATTTTTTGGTATTTTTTCATATAACTAGGAATAATTACCTTTGATTTGATCCAAAAAGATTGAAAATCGATCAACTGGTTCAAATATTATGAATTTTTTTAAAAATGAAATACATCGAACACAGTTGTTTTTTATATTGCAAATTGTTTCTCTTAAAAAGCTCTAAAAGTCGTTCAAAGACGTTCAAAAGTCGAGATGAAACTTGAAATAAAAAAGTCAGAGCGCAAAATGTGTTTTTTTCAATAAATCGGTTGTTTTCAAAGATAGAGAAAAACTTGTTTTTACAAAGTTACTTAAAATTAATGGAGCTAAAACATTGTAGAACAAGTTTTTCTTCTATCTACAAAAATAAGAAAAGTTAGATACTTGATTGCATCGAAAATGTTGGTCACCCTAATTTTTGATAATTTTTCAATAAGAGCTTTATCATATGTAACAACTTTGTAGAAGAAAGTTTTTCTCTAAAATGTTGCTATAGAATGTAAATAGGTGGTGAAAAAAAAGTAATGATAACATAACGGCTTGAATTTTTTTTCTAGATGACATACTTTTTGGAAACAAACTATCACACTAAAGGTCTCCTAAAAAGCCAAAAAAAACTGTGTGATTCAAATTGTACTTAAAACGAGTTGATTCACATTTATAGTTGGATACTATTTCCAAAATAAACTATACGTAGATAAATGACAACTAAAAAACTGTAAAAGCTCACAGGGCTATTTTTTGGTATTTTTTCTTAAAATCAAAAGTAGACTTTTAATTTGATCCTTAAAGATCGAAAATCGATCAATTGGTTCAAAAGTTATGAATTTTTGAAAAAAAATACATCGAATAAAGCCGTTTTCTATGGTCACCCAAAAAATTTCGGAGCTAGTCCCCCTAACGACTCAACAAAAGACTAGGGGTTTAATTATTTTCAACATAGATACATCCATGCAAGTTTGAGTACAATTGAAGAACTTTGCGTGACCAATTCCGAAAGAGGGTGACCTTAATTAACGGCTGTATTCGATGTATGTTATTTTCAAAAATATTCATAACTTTTGAACCAGTTGATCGATTTTCGATCTTTTTGGATCAAATTGAAGGTTATTACTTCTAGTTTTAAGAAAAAATACCAAAAAATAAACCTGTGTGCTTTTATATGCATAATGTATGGAAAATATTAAAATTCTTGTCATGTTTTTAAATTAAATTTACTCAAATTAAAAAAATAATATATTTTTAAAAATTTCTTCATTTATAGAGTCCAATGTGCCCTTTAAATTGAAACCAAAAGATATTTTTTATGTTTACGCCGAAAAGAAAGATAAACCTAAGAAAAACGCATATTTTTTTATGAAAAACATTAATAACCTTGAGTAGAATTCAAATATTCACGATGTCAGCATTGCAAGCTGTTTCTCTTAAAAAGCCCTAAATGTCGTTTAAAAACAGTTTCAAGATGAAAATCAAAATTAAAAAGTTAGAGCGCAAAATGTGTTTTTTTAATATAAATCGGTTGCTTGTAAAGATAGAGAAAAACATTTTTTACCAAAGTTACTTAAAATTAATGGAGCTATAACATTGTAGAATAACTTTTTCTTCTATTTTCAAAGATAAAAAAGTTAGATACTTAACTTCATCGAAAATTTTGGTTACCCTAATTTTGATAATTTTTCTATAAGCGCTTTATCATATGTAACAACTTTGTAAAAGAAAGTTTTTCTCTAAAATATTGCTATAGAACTCTATCCCTAAATTTCCCCCTAAATTTGGTTTCTGGACCATTGTGCGAAATCAAATAACTCAAATAATCACATATCCATAACAGTTGATTTTTTTTCAAGGGGAAATGCAAAACTTGGAATTGCAGGGTTGTTTAAAAGAGATTACTCTGGTTGTTTTTCTACATCAAAAACCAACAATACCAATATCACATAAAACACTACTAGGTTTGCAGCCCTTACGACTCATTTCAACTTGCCGCCTAAGGCGGGGCAAGGTGAAATACTAAATTTTGATGTGTTAAATACTCGTTTAGGCCTCTGTAACTTAATGATTTCGATTGCATTGAGCTGACTCACTTAATTGTGCATCATATACCAAACCCTCAGATAAACAGACGTGCCTTTTATGAGTGTGTGTGAACGCTGCTTATAGCGAGGGGCAAGACAGCTTTTATCTGAGTTAGTCTTATGCTTGCTTGAGAAAAAGAAAAAAATATATATGAACGGTGAGACCGAGCAACATTTTGAGGATGGATATTCAGCGATACGAGATTTACTCAGATTTGCTCTTTATTTTTCAGGTTTTTTCACAAAAACTGAAAAACTCAAATTTACTTACTGTCTTACCCCTCGGCTTATAGCAACACCAGCGGCGTTACTGCCCAATTACCAAAATTTCAAAATAATCGATATTTATCTGGACGAAGAAACCGCCATCGATCATGTTGTATGAACAAAAAAAAACGTTAACGACATCTGTTTGTCTCTGCCGAAGCTGTAGCCAAAAATCCATATCGGTAGGACCCCGTTCTTGCAAAATCGACATATATGACGTTGTTCTAACGTAAATTCGGTTTATAGTAAATTCTGGATGATAATAACCAATTCCGATGTAAAAATAGTCGATTCGAATCTTCATTTCAACTTGCCCCAGAGGCGAGAATGTGGCGAGCTGAAATGCCTAAAAATTCATGCCAAAATAGATACTTACTGTGTCTTTTTTAAATTATTACACTTAATTAACACAAAATGTTTTTCGGGAGCTTCGTAGCCGCAAGGTTAGAGTCCGCTTTGGTGAGCGGATGGTCGTGTCGTGTCGAATCTTAGTAGAATCAGACCATTTGGTTGTCAAAGGACTTTAGCATGGGTTTATTCTCAGGCTCCCCACCACATACCCTTCCTTCAATCTGAATTCTACAGAACCCCTGTTGACTCTCCTTCTAACATAAATAAGTCCCTATTATAATAAAACTGGTGTGATTAACGTATGAAAGTTCTCTCCAGGGAATTGTAACTAGGCGATATTGTTAGGATGGACAGAGGCTCGGTATAGTAGAGCTTGAAACGGAAAGGTAAAAATTACACAGACGGATATGAATGATAAGCGCATCACTTACTTCAATAATGATACTGCCAATAATATGAAGTGCGGAGTACAGAAAACACCTGGGCAATATCACAATAGATTTAATCTCTGGTCGCAGTGATGAGTCCACACAGAAAAAAACACTAAATGTTTACCTGACAACCAGCTTTGCTATAATAATTTATGAAAGAATATTTTCACCAACAAATCCAATCTTGAAAAATGTTTGAACTGAATTGACTGACATGATTCTAATGTTGTGGTTTTGATCACCTCCCTGATACCGTAATCTCATTACCTATAGTTTGACAGTACCCCCATTATGACGAACCCCTCGATGCCCTCAGGGGAGTATCTTGGGCCCAATCTTAAATAACATTTTTACTTCTGGTCTTCCTGATTCACCACCAGGTTGTGAGAAATCTCTGTTTTGTGACGATACAAGCATTTCCGCAAAAGGAAAAAGCCTTCGTGTTATATGCAGTCGGCTACAAAAAAGTTTAGATATATTTTCTTCATATTTGCAGAAATGGAAGATTTCCCCTAATGCTTCTAAAACACAGTTAATTATTTTTCCTCATAAGCCAAGAGTTTCATTCTCAAACCCACCAATAACCACGTTATTAAGTTGAACGGTGTGGTCTTAAATTGGTCTGATCAAGTTAAATACTTAGGGCTAATTTATGATAAGAATCTTACTTTCAAGGAGCACATTGAACACATCAACAGGAATTCTAGACTTTGTTTCAAGAATAAACTGTTAATTTACAAACAAATTTTTAGGCCAGCAATGTTATATGCAGTTTCCATCTGGACAAGTTGTTGTGCAACCAGGAAGAAGACACTTCAAAGGATTCATAATAAACTTTTGAAAATGATTTTGAAGCGTCCTCACCATTTGTGGCAGAACACACAATATTAATTCTGAATAGATATTAGTACATAAAGAAATCATTACAAACAAACAACAAACTATTCAAAAAAACCCTCGATGCCGAGCCCCAAACAACAATGGCCGCAAAGGAAAGACATCTGACGTATAAAAAGTGATCAAAATATGACCACGTGGCTTAGGAATGGCCCCTTATTATTGTATACCGCTGGTATCCGATATTCGTCCGAAAAAAGCGCCCGAATAAATTTGAAAACTATTTTCCTAATTTCTATTGAACTAAATAAAACTTAGTAAAATAAGTTCTTCGAATAATCAATGATAGAACTTAGTATTAACTTAATTCGGCTTCCATTTTTTTTTTCTCATAATTGTTTCGATTGTCCAGGTTATTTGGTAGACTCAGTAGCAAAAACCATAGATGCTGGATGTAAACCTTATATGGCACCAGAAAGGATAGATCCTCAAGGTTAGTAGCTAGTTGATTGATGTCGAAGATACTTCAACGAATTGTTTATATTTTAGGTAATCCTGGTGAGTATAACATCAAATCCGACGTGTGGTCACTAGGTATAAGCATGATTGAAATGGCTACCGGAAATTTCCCCTATAGTACGTGGGGTTCTCCATTCGAACAATTGAAACAGGTAAAATCCTTTAAACTACATTCAATTTTTACTAATGTACATCAAGGTTTTGGTCCTTATACAGGTTGTTAAAGACGAACCGCCGCGATTAAAATCAGATGAGTTTACTGACGTATTCAAAAATTTCATCATTGCTTGCCTGCAAAAGAATTTTCAAACTCGATTCAACTACGAACAGCTACTTGATCACCCATTTATTCAGGAGCACACGGAAAAAACTACAGATGTTGCGTCTTTCGTTAGCGAAATACTGGATATAATAAGCACAGCTTAGCGATCGATCCTGGTGATAAATCAACGTTTAGTTAGAAGTTTTATTGCGGTTAAAATATTACTGCTACATAAAAGGATTTTTTCTTTACGATTTAATTTGCCACAACTAAATGCCATATATTTGTGTTTTACTCTTCACTTATCGTGCGATTAAATTAGATTCACAAAAGAACCGATGAAAGTATATCCAATGCCTGTTAAAAACATAAAATGAAGAAAATATTTTCACAAATCCCAGTTATCGTGTATTTTGTACAAATTTGTCAATTCTAACAATGTTAGCAATTACTCTTCCACCCGTCATAGGTAAAATTAAATTATATATAATTTGTTTTATTACACGAAATAAATTGGAATGCTCTGTAGAATGGAAGGGGCTTTCTTCATCGTTCCGTTCGCCAAATATCACATACCTCTACTATAATAGAAACGATATCTAGGATAACGCTAAGTCTTTTATTCGCGGAATAAATTATCACCAATGAATGCTGCTATAAATGGTCTATCGTTCGAGATTTGTTTATCTCATCGAATGATCGCAATTCTACATTTGTTTTCCAGAAGCACATTTCCGAAAGAAGTTTAGTATAAGCGTGCCTAAAATGAAAAAAAAAAGCTTTTATTTAGAAATATATTTTAGCTTCTTGGTTTCTTTGATGTAAGTATCGAATTAAAAACAACTTTACGTAGAAACACGTGGATGCAACCAAAATAAACAAAAGCTGCAATTCTAAAAGAAATCGGTACAATATTTATCATTAGATCACGAATCAATCAATTTTCAAGACATCCCATCGCTGTGGAATCATTTTACTGTTCAAAATGGTCGTGAAATATTTCCACGCGAAACGTCGCTTATTCCGTTTTCACTTCAGTGATATTACCAGCGTTGTTAAACTCGCTCGCAAATAGCATGCGATACTCCAAGTGGCGTTCTCGCCGCTACCAAAATCTCACACTAGAGATACTCCTGTCGTACTGTTTCTCGTTCTCTTTTACTTTTTTTATTTCACACTACCGAGCGTTGATGCTTGCGAGTTTTCTCACACACACTCGCTCGTGTACTTTCCCACTCGCGAGTACCTCCCTTTCTCGCGAGCACAACCAGCGGAGGTGATTATTAAGACCGTCAAAACGCATTATGACGATACGGAGTGACAAGGCACGACGAAGCGGAGTGGCAAAAAGAATATTTCGACGAGTAGGCAGGGATGCCACATATACAGATTTATCAGTTCTTATACAGATTTTTTGTGTATTTTTCATACAGACATCTGTATATACAAATTACAGATTTTCTAGAAATAGTACAGAACTATACAGTTTTTTTTTTGATTTTCATGAGGTCGCGAAATGAACTTTTCGATATAGTTGAAAATCGAAAATTAACTCAAATGCTATTGAGCGTGTTAGAGTTTTCATTATATTTATATGTTACGCGTAAACGTGTGCATAAATGAGTCAATGAACAAACTATGTTGCGTTTTTTTCTTCTAAGGGATATGTTGAGTAAATATGCAGAATTTTATACAGATTGAAATATCACCAAGGAGATTTCCTGAGATTCGAAATACAGATAAAAATGTGGCATCACTGCGAGTAGGTATTCCGATACCCTACACGTTCAAGCATGCGATTCTATATAGATTTATCACCCCACTTTCGGCTGTCGGTGCACGATGCAAAACTGCTTGGCATCAGTTCAGCGATTGACAAACCGCATGCGTGAGTCGGTGAACGAAGCATTTTCGTTTTCGGGCACATTTTTTCAAGCACTCCTAGTCAAGTACTCTTATTCGAGTACTCGCGTACTCGGCGTGAGTAAAAAGATAGAAGAGAATTTGCGAGCGGTTGTATGCTGGCTGCTGCTCTGGCAAGTGCGTGAATAATAAAGAGTGTCTCGAAGGTGTGTGTGCGAACGACTGGAGAAGCGTAGCACACATCTAATTCTCAAGCAGAAAGGAGTGGATATGTTATGCTTCTCGCTCGTTTAGCAACGCTGGATATTACACTCATGATAACCCAGATTTCACGGCAGATGCCACTTTGCGACGTGTTTCCCACTTAGGTTAGGCCCTTTAATAGGGCTTTATTCACTTCACTCTGATTTCACCCGTAATAAGCACCAATGCTAATCAGTATTTTGAACAACTCTTCCGAAGACACCAAAACCCAAAAATGTAAAAAAAAAGTGAGAAAAGACTTTTGACCGCCTTTTTTTAAAACGGCTTCACTGTACGATGGCCCTTTACTGACATGAAGCATGGACGCTGAAGGAAGCTGATCGAAGAGTGCTCGGAGCTTTTGAGCGTAAAGTTCTGCGGTCGATATTTCGCGGTAAATTGGAAGATGGTGTGTGGCGCAGACGCTTGAATCACGAATTGTACCAGGTAAACAAACATGCTGATATAGTGAAGGCAATACAGCGGGGCAGGCTTCAGTGGGCTGGACATGTAGCCAGAATGCCTGATGAGAGAGCCGCCAAAACTATCTTCAGTAGAGAAACAGGAAGAGGCCGCCGACTCCGTGGTAAGCCTCGCACGCGATGGACGGCGCGGTGGAAGAAGATGCATGATCTGCTGGTGTATGAGGAGACTAAAGAACGGCTGCCCAAGACAGAAGAAGCTGGACATCTCTAATTCGCTTGGCCCTAGACCGGTAAACGGACGTTAGCCAACAAAGTAAGGAAGTTCATGTGAAAATGCAATTGCTATGTATTTATTGCATGGAATACACGGTCCACTGCTCTGATACTCTATCCAATCGATTTGCAGTCTTCAGCAAAGTTTCTCGGTGTAGTAAGACCTTCAATTTGACGTTTAGTTAAGTTCGTGATTTGGCCGCAGAGGTGGCACTTCAACGCTAACTTTTTATTCTTACACGCTAAAGCTTTGCAATTTTCGACAAAGTTTTAGATCATAAAATTTTATGGAACTTCATAGAAGACAAAAAAATCTGTCTCTTTAAATTTTGGAAATACACAAGTTTTTGTTGAATATGTCTGAATTCACGTTTTTTGGTTATTATTTTGTGATTCAGGAATTTGCGTATTCTTTGGTGAGTGTAATGTTGAATGAAAATCAAATAATCTCCGACTTCTAGAAAACATAACGTCTGAAAAAGTGCCGTTTTAAAAATTCTGCCAAAAGGCTTGAGAAACGTAATAAAGCGAAAAGCCCATAACAGAAATTGATTCCAGATTGAAAAAAACAGTTCGAAGGATTAGAGAAATGCCCAGAAAAATAGCTAAAAAATTATTTCTAATCTTATAACTTAAATACCAGAAAAATACCAAACTGAAGAAAATTTCATATTTCAGTTTAAAATGCCCTCGTAAATATAGTTTAAAACATCTGAAAACACTTTCGAAGACTTGAAAGAATGAAAAAGAGCAAAAAAAAAAGAAAAAGAAAGAAAACTCTTGAATTTGGTTCGAATTTACAAAAAGGAAAGGCGAAAAGAAAAAGATTGTAGTTCAGCCTAATGGTTGAACAACGCTTCCTAATGAAAGAAAAGGGCAAAGTAGAGGGGCCGTTCCTAAGCCACGTGGTCATAAAGAGGGGGACGGGGGGGTTTGTCAAAAGACCACGAAAGACCACGCACGGGGGTGGAGGGGGTTAACGAAATGACCACGTGGTCTTTTTTCCTGACTTATAATTTATTGTTGCCACCAAGTCAAGAATGAAGCTTTTGCATTTTAGAAATATCGAATGTACTGAAAGTTTAATAATAAAAATGTAAAAAATTTAAGAGAATTTTTGGCACTTGACAAAAGAAAAGACCACGTGGTTAAAGTTGTCAGGGGGGGGGGGGGGTGCCAAAAGACCACGAAAGACCACGGGAGGGGGGGTACGGGGGGTATAAAAAGCGATCAAAATATGACCACGTGGTTTAGGAACGGCCCCGAGATTGATTCCAAATTTGGCGAAATGTAACTCTTAAGTTGAATGCGACTAAAAACAAAACTGATTTCAAATTAAGCCCACAACTTAAAAAAGCTCCGAAGTTTATATATACCTTATTTGATCAGAAACTCCATAAGGCTCTCAAAATGTGCTCAACATGTTTAAAGAAACTTTCCAAAAAGACGAAGAGGTTAAAAAAGACATGATTACTAATTCATCTCAAATATAGCTCACAATGACCCTATAACCAGAAAAGGTGTAGAATTTTTTTTATGGGCCAATACATTTTTTGGGAGGTTTCCCCTTTTCTGGAAAAAAATAACGTGTTCACGTAGACATTATCAGGACCCCCCCTTACCTCCTTTCTTCTTATTACAATGAAAAATCCCTTTGAGGTGCGTTGCACACAAACTTTCAAGTTTTGTTAAACGAATATATCAAGCGATAAAACAAGTTTATAATCACAAAAGGAAAGATATAAGGAACCGCGAACTATTACAATACTCACCTATAGTTTTGGCTCCCAATAGCGTAAATAAATGGATTAATAACTGCCGACATCCAGGCGAGAACGGATGCGAACACATGGAGATTTGCATGTGATCCATCGTCGTCGATGACATTTGCAAGCATCAACGGTAAGAAGCATATTAGAAAGCAGAGGTATATTGTTAATAATGTTAAAGTTAACCGACAGTCTTCCTTGTTGCGGAAAAACGATTCGATCCTGCCCGATGCGTTTGCACTGTGAGAAGAAAATGGTATGTAATGTATCTGCGGGGGTAGTCAACTCTTATTTAACGTACTTGTGAGCTTTTAGTTTAGACCTCTGCTTGTGCACAGTATAAAAAATGCAAGAGTATGAGATGGATATTACGATACATGGAACCAACACTCCAAATAGAAATATGAATTTTTTCGGTGAACTGTCGTTTTTCTTAAGAATGGTGCAAGAGAATGTTTCTTCGTCTAGACCTAATCGGCCCCACACTTCGAATAATGGTAGTAGCTATAGCAAAACAAAAAATAGAAAAGTTGATTCACATTTATGTAATAGAATGTTATGACCACATACCATTATTCCGAAAGAAAAACCCCAAATCAGAAGTAGTTGAAAGAACAAACTAACTGGAGTATATATCTTAGAATATCGACTAGGATGAAGTATCAGCGTGTATCGATTGATAGTGAGGCCAACCATACTGAGTACTGACACAGCCACATTACCGTAGAAAAACACGGGGAAGACTTTACACAAATCCTCACCTAGTGTCCATTGCTTAAATAAAAAATAGATGGATTTTTAGTGCTGTTTGTGTAAAAATTGAAAAGTATAAAATTACCTGATTAAGGAACCGAATTGCCGTGAGTGGCATGTTAACCGCACAGAAAAAGAGATCTGACATGGCAAGAGATAGGACAAAAACGGTTGTCGGATGCTTCCGTAGCTTTTGATACTTCAAAAGAGCTATCACGGTGAGGAGATTGCCTGCAAAGAGTTGAAGATACATACTATTAAGATAGAATTGCAGTTTGACTTATTAATTTTTGGATTTACTTAACAATTTAACAAGAGTTAGATGCTTGGTGTTAAAGAACAACTTGTAGAGTAGACTTCAAAGTTTAATTTGATTAACAACAAAACCTATGTTTATCACACATTTCAGAGAGAAAATTGCAGTTTAGTTCTCATAAAACATTTGATTTCACATTTGTTCCTTTCTAAGTTCTTATTCTCTCTAATTCGACCAGTGCATCAGTAGTAGAGCAGAATCGCGCCAAATGATCTGGAAACACGCGAAAATTTAATCGATCATTTTTGATTTGAATGAAATTTTGCACACGTATTTGGCTTAGCAAACTGAGCATTTTTCACAGATGGAGAGATTTTTTACACCCATGAGTTATATTCTAATAGGCCGTTTGGCATAGGTTTTATTCGAAGCACTGTAGCCCAGAATCCGTTGGTTGTATAGAAAAACTGTCTGAGATTGAGTTGTAGGAAATTGAAAATGCATCATAAAAAAATATACACTGTACAAAAAAATTTCTGACAGAAAAAACTAAAAATAAATATTTAATTTCAATTTAAAAAAAAAAGATTTTTTTTTAATTTTTTTAAAGTAACTCGACGTTGATACGCAACTTTGAAAAAATAAGTCCAGGATGGAGAAATGAAAAATATTTTTTTATGGTAGATTAATTTTTTTATAAAACTTTTAATTCAAACATTTTTCAAAATATTTGGATTTTGAAGATTTTAAAAGATGCAGAGAGTCATTTTGAATCAAAAAGCTCTTGGTAGTTAACATTCTAAAGGCATCGGTTTTTGAGTTATTTTGAATTTAAGCTCGAAAAATTATTAATATTTCGGAAATACACGTTTTTCTTAATTTGTCCGTGGTTCTCCAGCAAAAACCATACGTTCATTGGAATGCTTAATCAAAAATATACAATTCATTCTTTGACAACAAAACGATTGGATAAATAACTCAGGCGCTGTACCTTAGCCTACCTACACGTTCCCCCTTGCCGAATGTTTTATAAAAAAATATGTTTGTCGTGCAACACTACCTTCAATAATAACTGTTTGTAAAGTACGCTACCAATAACTACTGGGTTACCTATAATATCTGTTTTCGTATATAAATACGATTGTTTTCTCCAGAAGTGTTAATAACAGTTTGCATTTTGTGAAGATGAATAAAGTGAAAATGGAATACACCAAGCCCAAGTGCTGTAAACCCTTTCCTGATCGTCGATGCTCATTAAGCTTACGCAAATTAAACGAAAACGTTATTGCAAAATTAAAAATATGGAACAGTCGAGCTCATTTTAATACGTCTGTATCAATTTGTGATTCGTGTTGATTATATTGTATCAAAGTGAAAAATGAATTTGATCCTGAAGAGCATCCACCGATATCACTGGTAAAGCTCAATCAGGAAAAATATCCCAAAAAATAGTATCTGAATATTACTGACATTAAATCTACTAAACTCAAAACACGCCTCAATAAATTTCACCGTTGAAAAAGAAAAAGATAAAAAACTGCCTTTCCTGGATTTGCTAATCACAAAAAAGAAGACGGCACTTTGACACTCGGCATCTATAGAAAACCGACGTCTACAGACCGCTACATAACCGTGGACTCCAACCACTTTGGCGCCCAGAAACAATCGGCCTTTCATGCCATGGCGCATAGACTCTTTAACATTCCTTTGGAGAAAGATGAATATCAAGCGGAAAAGGACAGAATCTACGAAGCAGCCGAACAGAATGGTTTTAACAAGATATTTGTTCAAAAAATACTCCGGAAACATGAACGGAAGAAACACCGACAAGATGCTACCACACTTCAACCGGAAAAAGAAATCCCCACCAGAATCAGCCTGCCGTTCTACCCAGTTCTAACAAACCCAATCAAAAATGTTCTAGAACAACAAGGTCTCGCAGTAGCACACAAAAGTGGCAACACACTGCGGGAAATTCTATGTAACCTGAAAGATAAGGTCCCCAGCGATGAGCAGTCTGGAATCTACCAGATTCCATGCAAAGATTGCACTACTGTATATATTCGACAAACACGCCGCAAATGCAAAACTCGTCTGAAGGAGCCTAGAAGAGCAGTGGAACACAATAAATTTTGCGAATCAAGTGTAGCGGCACACACGATCAGCCAAAACCATGAAATTTATTGGGAGAGTGCAGAACTGGTAAAACCAGTGCGAAAGGTGTCATTGTTAAATGCCTGGGAGTCGATGTATATCGCCAATGCTGAAAACACCTTTGATGAATGAGGATGATGCACCGATAATATCGTCTCTCTTCAACCTGATAAGGCAAAGAGCGTAGGTCACCACATTCCTCTCCAGACATTTGGTTAGCCGTAAGAAAATATAGTAATCAGTTGGACATTGGGCCTCGTCCTGGATGATGAGCAGAATTTTGCTCGAAACCGGTCGACGGTACAGGTAAATTTTAATTTGTTCACTTGTTAGATTTAGTAAGAGTGATAAGTATTGGTGTCTGGTCCTTGATATCGTTCGTCTCGTGTAAACTATTAATTTGAAGAATTCGATGAGGTTTTGTTTAGTTTTGAGCAGTGCTGGGATGTATGTATAAATAAACCACACAGACTTGACCTGTCCTAGCTTTTATGGACTTTCGCCCATACACTTTTTTTGAAAACTTAATAAGAGTGCAGATTCAGGTCTAAAAGCCCCTCCAACTTCCTATATGTCAACGTTTACGAAATTATTTCATAAATTTACGTAGGTACTGGACATTACCAAAAATCTATGTCTCTTCTTCTCATTCAAAATGTTGGTATCATACTTTAGCCTATGAATATTCCGTCGCAGGCGCATAGTTGAGAGTGTATGTGTGAATCGTGTATCGACACACTTCGAGTCCAGAATAGCTGTCCATTAACTTTCCCTGATTTATCGACGGAATATTAGGCTCCGAACATTCGGAAAATGGTAACTTCCTGAAAACGTTGAACAAAGTAGAAACGAGAGTCTGGAAGAGCTTTGTTTCTTTGTGCGAATGGTTTCTAGGCAACAAAAGAAGCACGATGGTGCACGAATTTCTAAACTCTTATTTATACCAATCGTTTCATGATCGGTAACTTTTAACTTAAAATTCACTATTGCCGAAACGGAGTCAAAAATAAGAAAAAGGTGGTCAATCAAAGTCCCCACCATGTCTGGAAATACGGGTATACTCATTAATTATTTGTTCCAAATTGAAGAGTTCCGCTTATCGCTCCAAATAATTTGTATTGAAGATATCGCGTATTAGTTTCGGTAAGAGCTCCGGTAATACGGTTAAAATGACTACAATCCAAAAAAAAAACTTCAAACCAGGTTTCCAAAATCGCCATCGTAATGCCCAAACGTAATGCGCAAGAACCAGTTTCCAACAATTGTTTCGTTGTGATAAAGATTGAGGAGCCAGTTCGCGAGAACCGCAACCGCATGTTGTTTTGATGTTCTCCGATTTGGCTGAAATTTTCAGTGACTGTTTCAAGGTAGGAAGTTTTGCAAAATTTGATTTTTTTTTCATTAAGGTTAAGGGTGGTAAAACGGCCCTCAAAGATGATGTGTCCAAAAACGTCCAGTTTACAAAAAGTTCAATTACTTCTGCTAGACATGATGGATTATTTTTTTAAATTTGTGATATTATTCTACGCTAATAGTACTTCAAAATGCATGGTCACAATATATGGCAAAGAGGCAACATGACGAAAAAAATTCATTTTTCGTTGAATTTTCAGGACCACCCCACTTAAATTTTCAGGGTCACCCCACTCTTCTCAACATTGCTAGAAAAATATCTGAATATAGCGTTTTGTAGAGCAACTCAAGAGCCTTGATTTCATGTATAAGCCAAGTGTGCCAAATGGAGTAAAACGGCCCTTGAAGGTTTTTATCAAAAACCGTCAAAATCACTCAATGAAATGACAATAGCTCCGGCTAGAGAGATTTTGTTGAGAATCACGAAAATTTCATAAAAATAAGATTTTTTGTTGTCGTTTGGTATTTTTGTTATCATTTTTTATGACACGAAACAAAAAAAAAAATAGTAACCTTTTGAATGCAAAAATACTGAATAACACGTCGCGGTATGTCGACAAAACTAACCCGACATTTTTTTTCCTCTTTTTGGCCATCGACGTTCGTAGTAGTAGGTAGTAGTACTGTCAATTTAATCTGTTTGAACCTGATTTAATGTTTTCTATTACCATCACCAAGTTGTGAATCAATTTGAATGTCAAATTCATCAGATGCATGAATTGCCGATTGGTTATCGGTTATCGACAAACTGGACCTTTCTTCGTTTAATGAACCGGTGAGTAAACTCTCGATTCGTAGTCGATTACCATTTCGAACATATGTAACTCAAGGGATGACTAAACTGTTCAATCGTAAACTATCACCACCCGAAAGTTTTGTATAGTACACAGCACCGAAAATCGCCAATTCTTATCCAAAAAAATAGTTATTCATCATGTAAATATATATGTAACGTTTGTCACCTTGCCTTTAAGAATTCTTATTTAGCTAGAGCAATAATCTTAGTGATTTTGACAGTATTATGAAATAAAATCTTCAAGGCACGTTTTATCCCAAATGGCATATCTTATAATAAGGCAGAGAGTTCTGGTAAGATAGAGTGATTATCCAAATTATCAACAAAATCTATCAAGTCTACATGAAAACATTCTAATTTTAGTGATTTTGACGGTTTTTGAAAAAACCTTCAAGGGCCGTTTTACTCCATTCGGCACACTTGGCTTATACATTGTATCAAAGCTCTCGTAGTTGCTCTATAAAACGCTATATTCAGATATTTTTTCTAGCGATGTTGACAAGAGTAGGGTGGTCCTGAAAATTGACAATTTTTAAACAAAAAAGCATTTTTTCGGCATATTGCCTCTTTGTTATATTTCACGACCATGCGATCAATTTTCAAAAAAAATCCATCATGTCTAACAGGAGTAATTCATTCGTTGTTTTGCTTTCGTCTCGATTAGACGCAAATTGTTTATCTGAAAATATTTTACGATTTCTTAATTGACGACTGGGTGCATAAAAATTTAGTTGTGATAATAATTGAGTAGATTGCACGCGTTGAGAAATAATGTCATTGATAAAATAAAGCATTGAAAGACCGCGGCGTTCTTTAAGTGCTTGTATGTCTATAAGCATGCAGCGTGCTTCATATGATGGTAAGGGAAATGATGTCCAATTTAGCTTACGAAGCGCGTACAAAAGAAATTGTTTTTGGACAGATTCAATGCGTTCTTCATGTGTGGCAATATAGGGATTCCATACAATGCTACAGTATTCCAGAATTGGTCGGACGTATGTAATATATAATAGTTTGATTGTATATGGGTCTTGAAAATTGTGGCCGAAGCGTTTCATAAAGCCCAGCATACTATTTGGTTTGTTGATAATTGTATTATAATGTTCTATGAATGTAAGTTTGGAGTCTAAGATTACGCCTAGGTCCCTTACGATTTTGCATTTTTCTACTGGTTGGTTTCCTAAGAAAATGTTTGTAGGTGGTGTTACTGTTTTTCTGCTAAAGGCTATTGAATTACATTTCTTGATGTTGAGTTGTAATAGGCTTTTGTTGCACCAAGTGTAGAATACATTAATTTCATTCTGGAATATTTCGAAGTCTTCTGCATTGGTTATTTCTATAAAGAGCTTCATGTCATCAGCATATACAAGCACATGTATTGACTTAAGAAGAAAGGAAATGTCATTTACGTATAATATAAATAGAAGAGGGCCCAGGTGGGAACCTTGAGGAACCCTAGAAGTTACTTCTATTGGGTTTGAAAAGGAATTTTGAAAGCGGACTATTTGTGTTCGTTTTGTTAAGTATGACTGCAGCCATTCCAAAAATTTTGTTTCAGTTCCGTATTTTTCGAGCTTGAAGAGCAATAATGGTATGTCGATTCTGTCAAATGCCTTGCTAAAGTCCGTATAAAGAGCTTCTACGTGGTTACCGTTGTCCATTACAGTCAGAGTGAAAGTTATGAATTCCAAAAGATTTGTGGTAGTTGATCGGCCTTTGTAAAAGCCGTGCTATTGAGTTGTAATTTGGTGTTTTACTTGTTGAAAGATTTTTTCATTAATTATTGATTCAAATAATTTTGGAATGCATGAAATAATGGCAATTCCACGATAAATACGAATGTCAGATTTAGCGCCAGATTTGAAAATTGGCACTATATATGAAGTTTTCTAGAGTTCTGGGAAAATTCCATTCTTCAGGGACATGTTAAAAAGGTGTTGTAAGGGTGTAGATAGTTCTTCTGCCAAGTTTTTGAGAAAAATTGGAGCTATTCTGTCAGGTCTAGGACCTTTCGTAGCGTCTAAATTTTTAAGTGCGTTTTGAATTTCGAATTCAGATATTTGATTGACAGATAAAGAATTCGAAAATTCAGGAAAATACGAGAAGTATTCGCGGTCGCGATCTGTTTCTTCATATGTGGTGTAAATTTCTTGAAAAAAAGTGGCAAAAAGACTACATATTTCATTACTAGTTTGTCCTACATTACTGTCAAGATGCATTCGTGATGGAAAGTTGTTACTTTTTAGTTTGGTTTTTACGTAGTTAAAGAAGTTCTTAGGGCAAGACTTGATTTGATGTTCGATTTCACGATTATGTTCTTCATGTGCAATTTTATTGGCTGCGTCAAGTTGACAACAAATTTCTTGGTAATTTTGAAGATTTTCACTATTGTTGTCTTTTTTGTATATTTTATGTGCTTTTTGTTTTCTATTTTTTAGGTTCTTCAATTGTGGATTAAACCACACTGGATATTTGTTGGTGTTCGTTCGTCTTCTTTTTTTTAGAGGTACATTTTCTGATATAATTTGATTATTTATTTCATAAAATTTTGTTACTTCTTCGTTGACATTTCCTTCTTTACAAATTATACTACGCCAATTTATTATGCGAAGTCTACGTTTTACTTGTTCGAAGTCAGTTTTGTGGTATTCCGGTACATCCTCGTACTCGCAGTCGCTGGGGTACGAAGTGTTATTAATTACTATTGAATATTCAATTGCTGTGTGGAATGCTTCATTTTTCCAGATGGGAGTCAATGATGCATCTACACAGAAGTCTTCAGTGCAGTTTGTGAATAATAGGTCTAAGCATTTTGTTTGTGAGGGAGGCTGGCATCACGGCTAACTAATAATACGTGCCCCGAAAGCTATCCGTTTAATTAATTAATTTATAAGTGAATTAGGTGGCCAAACTTGTTAAAAATTGTCAAGTTGTGATCTGTGATGCTTTGTCTAAGTGAGAAAAGTGAAGGTTTTGTGAAAAACACAGTGTTCCTTGCGTGAAAGTGATAATTTTTCCTCGAATATCAATTGAAAATTGTAAGGCCAGCTAAGTTGCGTGAGTGTGAGTGCCTACTTTGTGCGTCGCGCTAACTAGCGGTTCGTTATTAACATGCGAAAATTGAATGCATGGCGGTGTGAGCGAAGAGAACGATAATATCTGGAGAGAGAGCGAAGAGAGTAGTGTTGCGCTGTGTTTGTCGGCTTTTGTTTCGCTGGCATAGGCATAACCAAAATAAAACAGATGAGTATAAGTTTTTGTATCAAATATTTTAAGAATGCATAGGCTCTGTGTGTAGTGGTTTTTAGCGGGTTTTGGACTTTTACAGAAGTGTAAATGTGTCATCTGTTGGGTGCACAAAGTGTGGTAGCTTTTCGGTTGCGGGTAGCGTTTTTTTTTTATATTTACAAACCAGATTGTGCGATGCACTCTCACAGGTCAAAATTGACAGTTTTACAATATAGTTTCAAAATTTATCATTCGAGCATGACAATGCGGCATGCGATTGATGCATCGTCTACAATTGTGGGTCCTGGCAGGGCGGTGACATTTTATTCAGTTCTATGTTCTTGTTTTATGATTTTCCTAGCTTTTGGACAAATGTTGATGTACATAAGTAACTTTTATTTAATTATGTTGAAATCGTTTTGGGCGTGAAAATAGTTCACGACAACTGAACTTTGATTGCAATTATTTTGGCATTTTTATAATAAACTTGGAACTCTGTTTTGTTTAATATGCTTATTTGCATTTTTTTTTTAATTTTTGGGCTATGAATGCATGGAGCTTTGTCAGTTTTTATACTCAGTAGGTCTTTGGTTCAAAATGTCGTGTCGCGTATGCGTCGGTAGGAGAAAATGGAGCGGTCGTGCATTATGCCCCGGTGAAACGCATCATCGGCCCGGGTGAGTTTTGTTTATCTAAGGGTTTCCGGAGTGTAGTGGGCACGCTATTGTTTGCTTCGGGGAGGTCAGCTCAGTTTCGCGCACGTTATTTTGACAGCGCTCAGTGTAACTATCTTAATACAGCGGTTTCGGAGTTCAATGACCATTACATCGTATAATGCTCGGGTGTGCCTTGTGGGTTTTTTTTTACTCGCTCTAACGGTTCTTTGAGCTGGTACCAGTAGTTTGCGTTCGGCGTGCGGTGCGTTTTACGAAATTCATTCGTTTCGAGGTAAATTTTAATAGTTCACGGGATGAAACGCGAAGTTTGGTGTGATACAGACTGTTAACGATTGGTTGCCGGTGATACCTAGAAACTTCGATTCTCCTATATGCCGATACAGCGATCGTGATGCGGTTATTTATATCGTCTTCTGATGGCCGGTTGCGCAGAGACCGAGAAATATCCATATCGGGCGCGAATTTGTGTAGAAAAGATCGCACCATCAACCTCGATGGATCCAGATCAATTCCTTTCCACTAACACTAATACCTTCCTTTGATACTTGTGGATGATGCAGAGGATTCCTCGGTCTCTAGTAGCAACAAGTATTAAACTAACACTCCCGATATCCCTTCCTCTATTGATCTGCATGGGGCGTGGCCAGCTACGTTATTGACCAGTGAAAAGAAAAATCACCAGGAATTGTACACTGAAAATGGCTTGCTACTCCTAGGCACCATTTTGACGGTTCTTTGTGCAATTTCAGCTGATTCTGGTCAATCGCGGGCAACACACGGGCGATCAAATATGCTATGCTATGCTATGCTAATAGGTCTAAGCATTTTGTTTGTTTTTGACATGATTGATTTGATATAGACCGAGTTCTGAGGATTTGCCAAAAAGATACTGCAGTGTTTCGTTTTCGCCTACGACTGGGAGTAAGATAGATTCATTTCCAATGTCTACAATAAAGTCTGCATTACGTTGGTTGAAGTCGCCATAGACATGCAGTTTTACTTCTGGTTTCATGTTAGACATAATAGATTCTAGAGTTTTGAAAAATAATTCATACGAATGTTTATGAGCATGTTCCGGTGGAAAGTACACGGAACAGAAGATATGTTCTTCGCCAGCAATATATGCTTTGGCCCATACGTGTTCAAATTCTTTATATTTGTCGGATATTATTTCTTCAGAAGTAAAGTCTACATTAATGGCAATGAGGACTCCACCGCCTGACTTTTTTTGACTGGTAGACAAATTCCGATCGTGCCGGAATACATTATAATTGTTTCCAAATACTTCTTCGCTTCTTACGCTTTCGTCCCAGCTACTTTCAGTTCCTAAAATTATTTTAAAAGATGACGACAATAGATTTTGTTGAATTTCTTTCGTTTTGCTTGGGCTTTTCATGCGATTGAAATTCTGACAATAGATAAGAATTTCAGTCGCGTTCTGTCGAGGAAGCGAAGAAGTGTTAGTCAAGTTATTACTTATTTTTAAATATAATGGTTCTGCCTCAGAAGAGGGCGTCCTTACTTGCGAAAATTTGTACTAAATTTATTTACAATTTCGCGAAGTTGTTGAAGACGGTGCGTGCGTTCATTTGATAGAAAATGACTATATGATTCCTGATGGACTTCAATAAAGACGCGTTGGAGTTGTTCTGGAGATGTCGGCAGTCCTTCGGATGCGAGAAGCATTCTTATACTGGTTGGTGTCATTTCTTCTACGCATACAGATGATGGTTGGTCCTTCATGTATGCGAGATATAGGCGTGTAATATGCATTACTTTTGGGTCGCGGAGTCTAGCCTTCAAGAAGCGCTCGTCGCCATTCGATGATTGCTGCGTAAGTCGGACGATTGGTGGACGCATGGGGTCAAGTTAAAATTGGCTGTCTTGCGGTGCTGATTGTATGCTGGCGTTGCCGGCAGGAGCCGGTGCAGAATTTTCATTGTTAGTTGCATTTTTTCTGTCCGATATGGGTTGATAGTTTCGCCTTTTTGGAAATTCATAAATTTTGATGTTTTGTCTGAATTCGGTGGCCCAGCAAATTGAACGCGTGCAGCTGCCAGGAGGTCTTTGTCCGAGGGTAGTGGTTGTTTTGGCATTTCAGCAATTTGAGTTTTCTTTGAGTTGCAGGCGAAATGGTTTATTCCGTGTTTATAGGTGTTGTTACTTATGCTGATAGGGTTTGAGTTTTCCTGCTGACGTTTGCGTTGCTGCATACGTTTACGAGCGGCTTTTCCTGCATGCGTCTTTTACGCTGTCTGGCGTCATATTCAGTCCAGTCGCGTTTCCATACTTTTTTATTGCCAATTAGGCGCCAGCCTGATGTGAAATTTGGAGTACGGTGTTCTCCTGAGTCCGATTCTGGAAGTGGCAATGAAAGGCGAAGTTCTTCAGCCAGACTGGGATGATTGTCTGTTTTTGGCTGGAGTGAATTCGATTCGTTGAGCGCTTTTAATTCATTGATTAGTTCCTGCGCCGTTGTGCTGCAGTTTGTATTCTTATTTTGTATAGCTTCTAATTGGTGTTCCATATTGTCAATTGATTGATTCTATATTAGTAAATGCTTTTTCCAGGTGCTGTTGTATGTTCTTTGTGTGCTGCCGATTTTCTTTGCTAATGTCCGATATGTCCGATATGGAGTCATGGCCAAGTTCGCCAAACAGCGTCGAAATGCGATTTATGGTTTTTGCCGACGCATTGTTTGTGTTGATATTTACTTTTTTAATTTCCGTCTTCAATTCAGAAAGCAGTGTATTGATACTGTCCAGTGTGTCGTGCGTTACAGTCAGTTTAGGAAGTTGACTGATTATTGAATGATTTGATTTGATTTGTGATTCAATACTTTCTGTTAAAATTTTCTGGTGCTGGATGAGCTTCTTCAGTTGGAGTTGGTCCATGAATTGTTCCTGGCATTCTATGCATAAGGGCAGCATAAATGAACGCAGTAGTTCTTCTTGGTTTCTACGGGTTCCTACGCAGGCAGCGTGGAAGTGCCTTTTGCATATTCCTTCGCATTTCCACAGGAAACGGTTGTCGGTCGAAGTACAGTTGGTTATGCCACACTTTTCCATAGCACTGATTAAAAATTGTTACGCGGCGAGTACGAATTGTCGAGAAAAGGTTAGATACACGCGGTAGCACGACGGTCAAAGATTGTTTATAAATAAATAAATTGTTGCTTACGTGCACTCGCGACGCCGTCAAGGTGTAAAAAAATAAATAAAAATACAAGTTAATTGCGGAGCGAAATGAAAACGCGTTCGCGCCCGATGACTGTTCGTGGCGAAAAAAAAATCTCCGTTTGATTCGCAAAATAACAATACACGAGTTATCGTACGGGTGTTTTTGTTTCGATTAGTTCTTGTGCTGTGCGATAACAATAGTCTGCAGTTTATCGGCAGAAACATCTTCTGCACACTGGTAGGGGCAGGCTACCCCGCCAGTGATCTGATACGCAGCTGATATATCAGCAAGAATAATTCTCCCGCACCGCTGTTACCCCGCTAGCAGCACGGACCACCATACGATCGAGCGAGTGGAAGTCAACTACAAGTGGTATCTACAAGGTCGCGTGTAGGATACGGCCACTGTGTCACAACACGAAGCTGGATCGTCATTGTTTGTTCTGCGGAGACACTCGATTGATCCTACTATCAGCCGCGAGGTCGTGACTTAGACGTTCGGTGAAGTATTCACTTTAGAATTTTCATCATTATTATTAATATCATTACTATCAATATTATTATTATCAATATTATTATTATTATTATTATTACAATTATCGTTATTATTATTATAATTATTATTATTATTACTATTATTACTATTGTTATTAGTATTAGTATTACTGTCTTTTTTTTTTTATTTTGATCCATTGTAGTTTGAAAAATTGTTTTTAAAATTTAATATCAACTACTTAATCGCCCCCCCCCCCACATTCGAATATTTATCGTTTGTGTGCGGTAGAGTGTAACGCTCCCGCAAAATGGACGACATGCAGGTGCAACTATTCCTGGATGTGGAAACAAATGGGGAAGAGATTGAGATCTCCCCCATCAATTCCCCTCTACCTTCCCCGCTACCTAGCCCCGTACCAAGGGTACCGGCAACCGGCAACACGGGTGAAAGCCTACCCAAATGCTTCGAAAGGTCCGTTCATAGTTTTTTTAGGCCCATAATGAAGCCTCTTAATATTATACAAATAGGTAAGGACCTGGCAAAACAGTTTTTGGACGTAACCGAAATTACAAAGGTTAGACCGAACAAACTGCGAGTTGTCGTGAGTAGCTTGAAGCAAGCAAAAGCAATTGCTAGCTACGAGCTCTTCACGAGAGAGTACCGCGTGTACATCCCAGCCAAGGACGTGGAGATCGACGGTGTGGTTACCGAAGGAAGCCTCAAGAACCCCCTGATTCAAGATGTAAAGATACTGGATGTCAAGCAATTGCATTCAGTATCCATCGAAGAAGGGAAGAAGAAATTCCTCCCTTCGGACTCCTTCCGTGTAACATTCGCCGGATCCGCACTGCAGAACTACATCTCTTTGGACAGGGTTCGTCTGCCTGTACGCCTGTTCGTACCGCGGGTCATGCATTGCCAAAACTGCAAGCAGTTAGGTCATACAGCCACCTACTGCTGCAACAAGGCACGCTGCAGCAAGTGCGGAGGCAATCATGCTGAGACCGCTTGCAGTGAGGATACTGAAAAGTGTCTTTACTGCGAGGGAACTCGGCATGACCTTTCGGTGTGTCCCGCGTACAAACAGCGCGAGGAAAAAATTAAGCGTTCCCTCAAGGAACGATCAAAGCGCTCTTTTGCAGAAATGCTGAAGAGTGCTGAGCCACCCTCGACAGGAAACATCTTTTCCTTTTTGCCAACCGATGAGGGTACATCTGACGATCCCGTCGAAGGGTGTTCTTATGCCATGCCAGAAGGATCTAGGAAGAGGAGAATGATCAACTCTCCTAATCTTTCTCGCAAAGGTCGCAAGATAACCCCTAGCGGAATGACCAATAAGCCAACACTAAAAGGAAGTGGTGAAGAAAAACCGAAGCAAGTACCTCCCGGTTTTAATTTTAAATCAAACCAGGAGTACCCACCGCTTCCTGAGGCACCAAAAACCCCTCGTGCACCCATTTCTCGATCAGAAGATAAAAAAGAAACAGGGTTCATAAAATTTTCTGATATTGTGGACTGGATATTTAAAACATTCAAAATACCAGATCCCCTACAAAATATTCTTCTTGCCCTTCTTCCTACAGTGAAAACCTTTTTGAAACAACTCACAGCAACTTGGCCCCTCATTTCAGCTATCATATCTTTCGATGACTTATACGGCGAAAGAGGTTAGGAATTTTATCACTGTATTACAGTGGAATTGCAGAAGTATCATCCCCAAATTCGATCTATTTTCTCATTTGATAAATACATACAATTGTGACCCATTTGCGCTTTGTGAAACCTTTCTCAATTCAAACGATCAACTCAATTTCCACGATTTTACATTATTCGTCGAGATCGAGACTCACACGGTGGAGGGGTACTTTTAGGGATTAAAAAGTGCTATTCCTTCTTCAGAATCGATCTCCCCTCGATCTCGAATATTGAAGTCGTTGCCATTCAAACGAATATGAATGGAAAAGACCTATGCCTTGTTTCGGTATATATCCCTCAATCCGCGCGGATTGAACAGAGGCATCTCACTGATATAGCAGAGTTGCTTCCCGCGCCTTTTTTTGATATTGGGAGATTTTAATTCTCACTGTTCGCTATGGGGGTCGCTGTACGACGACAACCGATCTTCTTTAATCTGTAACTTGATCGACGACTTCAATATGACACTTTTGAATACTGGGAAAGCGACACGTGTACCTAATCCTCCAGCACGCGAAAGCGTGCTTGACCTATCCATTTGCTCGACATCACTAGCGTTAGATTGCCAGTGGAAAGTAATCAATGATCCCCACGGTAGTGATCACCTACCAATCGTTATCTCAATTGCTAATGGGTCAACTCCAACGGAACCAATCAATATTGCGTATGACCTCACACGTAACATTGATTGGAAGTCCTATGAGACCATAATATCGCAAAGAATCGAGTCCCACGTGGAATTCCCTCCGGAGGAAGAATACGCGTTCCTTTCTGGCTTGATCATCGACGCCGCGACTCAAGCTCAGACGAAACCGATACCCGGGGTAACGATTAGACGGCGCCCTCCCTCCAAGTGGTGGGGCAAAGAGTGCTCAGACCTGTACGCGCGGAGGTCCTCGGTGTATTTGGCCTTCCGAGAACAAGGCACTATCGATTTGCTCCGAAAGTACGATGTACTGGATAGACAAATGAAGAGCTTGATAAAAGCAAAAAAACGCGGATACTGGCGGCGGTTTGTGAACGCGTTGTCGAGGGAAACATCGATGAGCACTCTTTGGGATACCGCCAGGCGCATGCGGAATCTTAACGTTTCGAATGAGTCCGAGGAGTATTCAGATCGCTGGATACTCGATTTCGCCAAAAAGGTCTGTCCGGACTCTGTCCCCGAACAGAAGACCTTTCGCGACGCGTTTTTAGTAGCTACGGAAGAGCCTCCATTTTCGATGTTGGAATTTTCAATGGCTCTCCTCTCGTGCAACAATAAAGCTCCAGGGTTGGATAGAATAAAATTCAACTTGTTGAAGAATCTTCCCGACACTGCAAAAAGACGCTTGTTGGACTTGTTCAACAAGTTTCTTGAGCTAAACATTGTTCCGCACGACTGGAGGGAGGTAAAAGTCATTGCTATTCGAAAACCCGGAAAACCTGCCTCTGATCACAATTCTTATAGGCCGATTGCTATGCTCTCCTGCCTCCGGAAATTAATGGAGAAAATGATCCTCTTACGGTTAGACAAATGGGTCGAAACAAATGGTTTAATTTCAGATACTCAATTTGGCTTCCGCCGGGGCAAAGGAACGAACGATTGCCTAGCGTTGCTTCTACTGAAATTCAACTCGCATTTGCTCGAAAAGAGCAAATACCCGCTAACACTTCAAGGCTTCTGCGTTCTTGGATATTAAGGGGGCTTTTGACTCTGTCTCTGTAGAAGTTTTAAGCGCGAAACTTCATTCGCAGGGACTTTCACCAAATTTGAATAACTTTTTGCTCAATTTGTTGTCAGAAAAGCATATGTATTTCTCACATGGCGATTCGACAACTTCCCGAATTAGTTACATGGGCCTTCCCCAGGGCTCATGTTCAAGTCCTCTCTTATATAATTTTTACGTCAATGACATCGATGAATGTCTTGCAAATTCATGCACGCTAAGGCAACTTGCAGACGATAGCGTTGTATCCATTACTGGTAGCGAGGCTAGCGATCTGCAAGGACCATTGCAAGATACCTTAGACAATTTGTCTGAATGGGCTCTTAAGCTGGGTATCGAATTCTCTCCGGAGAAAACTGAGCTGGTCGTTTTTTCGAGGAAGCATAACCCAGCTCAGCTGCAGCTCCTACTAACGGGTAAAACGATCACTCAGGTTTTAGTCGCTAAATATCTCGGGGTCTGGTTCGACTCTAAATGCACCTGGGCTTGTCATATTAGGTATCTGACACAAAAATGCCAACAGAGGATTAATTTTCTTCGTACGATTACCGGAACCTGGTGGGGTGCCCACCCAGGAGACCTTCTAAGGTTATACCAAACAACGATATTGTCAGTTCTTGAATACGGCTGTTTCTGCTTTCGCTCCGCCGCGAACACGCACATTATAAAATTAGAGAGAATACAATATCGTTGTTTGCGTATTGCCTTGGGTTGCATGCAGTCGACCCATACGATGAGTCTTGAAGTGTTAGCGGGTATTCTTCCGTTGAAACATCGTTTTTGGAATCTCTCTTACCGGTTGCTAATTCGATGCACAGTTATGAATCCAGATTTATGACTTTATATTTTGACTATATGGCTCAAGATATTAATCCTTCTTCATACGATTCCTCCAATGTCGCACTTTTAGATACTTCTAATAATGCTATATTCTTCGACACCACCATGAAACAAGACATTTCTGGTATCCCGGATCAATTGCGACACCAAGAGATCCCTAAGATTTTTTCCAATAAGTTTAAACATGTTACTCTATTAATTTTCTTGTGCCAACGTAAGAACAATCACATACCACGACGACGCGAGACAGGACATAACACTTATTATTCTTACAAAACATAAAAAGGAGTAAATAAACCTTTTTCGTCGACCGGTTTCGGGCTACGATCTTGCCCATCAGCTGGACGATGTCCGACTAGTTACTTGTGGTAGTTTCCGATCCGGATACGCAGAGAGTTGTACTGTATTTACAGCTTCGTTAGATGGAAGAGAGGGGACGATATTGGGGGGTCGTCCTCATTCATTAGTGGGTGGTCAGTGGTGGCTTCATGTATTCTATTTCTTTCGGTTACAAAGTTTTCGCTCTCCATCGGTATGCTGAAGAGACGGTGTACCATCGAATGGAAGGCTGCTTGTTTTTGAGCACCGTGATGGTTGGAATCTGAGGTAATGTATCTGTCTGTGGATGTCGGTTTTCTATATATTTCGTACTTTAGTGTATCATTTTCTTTTCTGTTAATTATAAGATCCAGGAATGGTAGCTTCCCGTCGGATTCTTTTTCTACCGTAAATTTAATTGTACTATGGCGGGAGTTTATTAAGTCTAGCGTTTGTGAAAGAAATCGTTCTTTTACCACTGAAAAGATGTCGTCGACATAGCGCCTCCAAACTCGCGGGAAATATTTTTCCTTGAGCAATCCCATTTCAAAGTCGCTCATAAAAGCTTCTGCCAAAAGTGGTGACAAAACATCTTTTCAGTGGTAAAAGAACGATATCTTTCACAAACGCTAGACTTATAAAACTCCCGCCATAGTACAATTAAATTTACGGTAGAAGAAGAATCCGACGGGAAGCTACCATTCCTGAATCTTATAATTAACAGAAAAGAAAATGATACACTAAAGTACGAAATATATAGAAAACCGATATCCACAGACAGATACATTACCTCAGATTCCAACCATCACGGTGCTCAAAAACAAGCAGCCTTCCATTCGATGGTACACCGTCTCTTCAGCATACCGATGGAGAGCGAAAACTTTGTAACCGAAAGAAATAGAATACATGAAGCTGCCGAACTGAATGGATACGATAAAACTTTCGTTGACAAAATTCTCCGGAAACACGAAAGGAAAAAACACAGACAGAACTGCACAACACTACAGCCAGAGAAAGAGGAAAAGCGTTGGATCAGCCTCCCGTTTTATCCAAAATTGACAAATTCTATCCAATCCGTACTTCAAAAACATGGTTTCCACGCTGCATATAAAAGCAATAACAATTTAAAAGATCTGCTGGTTAATCTTGAAGACAAAGTGCCTCCGGAGGAAAAAACAGGCATATACAAAATCCCCTGCGAAAACTGCCCCGCTGTTTACATTGGCCAAACTCGGCGTAAACTTAAAGCTAGACTGCGAGAACATAAAACTGCAGTAGAAAACGATCGAGTCAATGACTCAAGTGTGGCAGCACACACTACATCCCAAAAACATAGTGTTGATTGGGAAAAGGTTAAACTGATAAAAAATGTACAAAAAACCGCACACTTAAATGCATGGGAATCCATGTACATCACTACCACTGACCACCCACTAATGAATGAGGACGACCCCCCAATATCGTCCCCTCTCTTCCATCTAACGAAGCTGTAAATACAGTACAACTTTCTGCGTATCAGGATCGGAAACTACCACAAGTAACTAGTCGGACATCGTCCAGCTGATGGGCAAGATCGTAGCCCGAAACCGGTCGACGAAAAAGGTAAATTTACTATTTTTATGTTTTGTAAGAATAATAAGTGTTATGTCCTGTCTCGCGTCGTCGCGGTATTAAACATGTTAGTTATGATGAAAGGTTTAACACTGACGGATCTAATCTAGATGAGTCCACTGGCTTCGGTGTTTTCCACGAAAATTTTACCGCCTCCTACAAACTCGATGCTCCTGCTCCCGTGTACGTCGCAGAACTTGCTGCTATTCAGTACTCTCTTGGGATCATCGAAACCCTACCCATAGACCACTACTTCATCTTCACAGACAGTCTCAGTGCCATTGAGGCTCTGCGATCAATGAAACCTATGAAGCACACCCCGTATTTCCTGGGGAAAATACGGCGGTTTTTAAGTGCTCTAACAGATAAAAATTACCGGGTTACCTTAGCCTGGGTCCCTTCTCATTGCTCGATTCCGGGTAATGAAAAGGCTGACTCTTTAGCTAAGGTGGGTGCTATCGATGGCGATATTTATGAAAGACCAATTGCTTATGATGAATTTTATAGCATTTTGCGTCAGAGGACACTCAACAGTTGGCAATCATCATGGAATTCAGATGAACTGGGACGGTGGCTACATTCCATTTTCCTAAGGTATGGACGAAAGCATGGTTCAAGGGGTTGGATGTAGGTCGGGACTTCATTCGCGTGATGTCCAGACTTATGTCCAATCACTACACGTTAAACACGCATCTCTTTCGTATAGGGCTTGTAGACAGTAATCACTGCGTTTGTGGCGATGGCTACCATGATATCGAGCATGTTGTTTGGTCGTGTGCCGAATTCTGTGGTGTTAGGTCCGAGCTTATAGATTTCCTTCGGGCCCTAGGAAAACAACCGAACGTACCCGTTAGAGACATTCTGGGAAGCGGTGATCTCCAGTACATGACACAGCTATACCGGTTTATAAAAAATGCTGACATTAAAATTTGAATTTTTTATCTTCTTGTTAGATTACAATTCCCGTCACAAACTGAAAGAAAATGACACACCATGCTGGAGACACTAAGACGAAGACTCGGCATCTTTATGTTCACGCAGACACCTCAGACAAAACTGCTCAAATAGAACATCACTGGTTAGCCACGTACAAATGAGTACATTCTGTAATATAAAATAGTTAAAAACAAAATTGTAACTCCCCTCCTCTCACCTTAAATCCCCACTAGCTCGTAGTCGGCCACGAGATATAAGTAACTTGGACGTTTTTGGACACATCATCTTTGAGGGCCGTTTTAGCCCACTTTTTTTCGGCATGTTGCCACTTAGTTATATATCATGACCATGCATTCAATTTTCAAAAAAAAACCTAAATTAATCCACCTAGCGGTCAGACCCAGCCTTTCTCATTCAAACTTATTATTTGTAAGAATAGATTTACATGAGCGCTTCAATCCAAGAAATTTATATTCACTTTCAAGGGGCAAATTTGGCAGGTGAATATTTTTAGAGGTAACAAATATGTGCATAATGGTTTGACACCCCTCTCTTTTCTATGAAGGAGAGGTCCCATACAAATGAAACACAATTTTCGCACAGCTCAAGAACCAATCAAGAATATACAACCAAATTTGGTATGAGAATGTTTTGAGAGGTAAAAAATATGTCCATAATAGTTCGTCGCCCCTCCCTCTTCTGGAAGCATATGTTTCTGCACAAATTTCTACACATCTCGCGAACTAATCAACTAAATGGAACCATATTTGGTGATTGAAAGTTTTCAGTGGTAACAAATATGTTCCATAATTGACCTAAGGTAACATTTTGGAATGTAAAATGGCAACATACGGTTTCTGAAAAACAGCCAAAAATGGCCGATTTCCACCCGATATAATAATATCCGGATTTAGAATGATACACAGGAGCTCAAATCGACCACAGATACCATTTTGAATTCTAAGATGGCGACTTCCGGTTTCTGAAAAACAGCTGAAAATGACCAAATACCACCCAATATGAATATTTCCGGAGCCAGAATGTTGCGAGAAGCTAAAAATTGACTTCAGACACCATTATGAATTGTAGGATGGCATCTTCTGGTTTCTGGAAAACAGCCAAAAATGGCCGATTTCCGCCTAACATGATTATCTCCGGAACTAGAACGATACACAGCAGATGAAATCGACCACACACCCCATTTTGG
Source organism: Wyeomyia smithii (assembly GCF_029784165.1). Classification (NCBI taxonomy): domain Eukaryota; kingdom Metazoa; phylum Arthropoda; class Insecta; order Diptera; family Culicidae; genus Wyeomyia; species Wyeomyia smithii. The sequence continues at coordinate 79,155,043 of NC_073694.1, forward strand.
ATTCTAGGTTGGCAACTTCCGGTTCCTGGGAAACAGGCGAAAATGATCGAATAACATCCAATATGGGTGTTTCTTCAATCAGAATGACGCTCAGAGGCCAGAAATTATCTTAAATACCATTTTGAAATCCGAGACGGCGACTTCCGGTTTGTGAAAAACAGCCTAAAATAACCAATCAGGCACCATTTTGAATTGCTTAATGGCAACTTCTAGGAAACAGTCGAAAATGACCGAATAATACTCAATATGGATATAGAGATGATGTATAGAAACCAAACATTGACCCTGTACACCATTTTGAAATTAAAGACGATCGCTTTTAGTTTTTGGAAAATAACCTACGTAACTAAATACCTCCCAATATGCGTATCTTCGGTGTCAGATTGATGCCAGAAAATCTGCTGAAAATGACCGAATACCCGAAAAAAACCCAAGATGAATGTATTCAGAATTAAAGCGTTGTACAGAAGCCAAATGTCGAGGATGTTGTCATTTCGATAAAACCAATTTCCATTTCCATTTCAAACGATTTGTTATTTGACTTTGATCATATCCTATGGCTGATTCGTCGTGCATTTGCAAACTTTAAACACATCGCAAGAAATCAATGACTTTGGAACATTTCAATTATGTTGAGGCCACATATATCGATCAAAGCAGGTATAGTTTTGAATAGTCTGAATAGTCTTTGAATTTCTTTTCTTTTCATAACTTTTGGGACACTTATCAAAATTGTTATGAAGTTTGTTATTTGTTTTATCGTATGACACTAACTATGTTCAAATAAGTTATGTAATCTTTGAGATAATAGACTTTCGTTGTTTTAATAACAATTTAATACATAACGGTTGCTTAAGTTCGATTATAATGAAATGAAATGGGAACGTATAGGGCAGCCAAACTTCGAAACCACGTGTTCAATCATAATTCATCAGTTAACCCTTAACTAGCCCGCTCATCTGATAATTATATTGACCAAATCGGTTGGGTGGTTTCTGAGATAATGAAGTTTCGTGATTTTCACATTTCTATACATTACAGACGAAGTTACAGTTCGATTACAGTAAAATTGAATAGGGTGTTATGAGGCAGCTAGACTTATTATTTGACACTATGTTTGTGGAAATCGGTTCAGCCATCTCTGATAAAAGTGAGTGAGTCCAAGTAGTCGTCGGAATATGTTCCTTTTCATAGTTGGATTTCACATTTTTCAACATAACAGTCAAAGTAATAGTCCGATTGCAAAACAAATCAATAGGGTCTAATGGGGCAACTGGACCTTCCATTTGACACTGATTTTATGAAAATCGGTCCAGCCATCTCTGAGAAACATGAGTGAGATTAAACTGTCTTCAGAACACGTTTCTTTTCGTTATTTTTGAACCACAAGTTCAATCTTTATAAAATTCAAAAGTTAAGGGTTTTTCAGGTAGCCCGTTCATTTGAAACCAATTTTGCTCAAATCGGTTGCGTGGTTTTAGAGATAATGATGTTTCATGATTTTTACATTTTGATACATAACCTCAAAACTTAACATCCGATTACAATAGAATTTAATAGGGTTTTATGGGACAACAAGACCTTTCATTTGCAATTAATTTCATGAAAATCGGTCGAGCCATCTCTGAGAAAAGTGAGTGAGAATAAAAATCTGCACATACACACACACACATACACACACACATACACACACATACAGAAAATGCTCAGCTCGTTGAGCTGAGTCGAGTGATTTATGCCATTCGGCCCTTTTATATCTTCGGTTTTGCAAGTGATTGCTATACCTTTCTAGGAGAAAGGCAAAAATCCATTATGTCTAACAGGAGTAATTGAACTTCTATTAACTTGGACGTTTTTGGACACATCATCTTTGAGGGCCGTTTTACCTTACTTAACCTTAATAGAAAAATTTCAAATTTTGCAAACTTTCTACCTTGAATAAATGAATAAACGCTGAAATTTTCAGCTAAATCAGAGAACATCAAAACAACGTTACTCAGAAAGGCGATTGCGGTTTTCGCGAACTGGCTCTTGAGTGGTCTGTGTGATACTTTTGATGGTTTGAAATAAAATTATCAGAAATTTCTAATTGATAGTTCATACTTTTAATCGCGAATATAACACAAATACATCAAATTTAAAACAGATAAGATCAAAAATGTGGGTTCGCCACAGAAGGCAGAATCACATAAGGCAGAAGCACGAAAGGCAGAATCATGAAAGGCAGAACTCTATGACCGTTCACACAAGGCAGAATATTTCAAAAGGCAGAATTTCGAAGGGCACGAAAGGCAGAATCACTGGTAGTAAAACCTGACTCACGATAGCCAAGTGCGTGATGGCAAATTGGTGCCACAATCCTGGCCACGGTAACAAAGCTGCTACTCTACATTTATTATTTAACATTATTTGGTAACCAGATATAATAACTGGTCGCAACCAGTTTTGATGGGAGCTGCAAATTAAGCCTAATTATTAGATCCGAAACGCGCAGACTGTTTTGGCTCAGGTCCTCAAGGCTCTCACGGCATCGCGGAGAGTAATTTTTCGATGTTTGGTATAACTTACACCAGTCTAGTTGGTTATAATTAACATAAAACCATTCATGCGGCGAAGACGCATAATCGAGGGCAAGGGACCGAGGCGGCACAAAGCCGCCGTGGTTTCCGCGGTCCGAGCCGGCCGCCGACCCGCCGTCGGAAGCGGCGGCCTCTCGCATACAAACGACTGATCTACTGGTTTTCAAGGATTATTCTTGGACTTGGACAGCACTTGGACAATAGAGTCGGCCAAAGGCCGCGAGTGTGTGTTGTTAAAAAGAAAATAGACCGTTTTTTGATTCTGCCATTCGTGCTCTTTGTGATTCTGCCATTCGTTATTCTGCCTTATGAAATATTCTGCCTTTCGTAATTCTGCTTTTCGTGATTCTGCCTTTCGTGGTTCTGCCTTTTGATTTTCTGCCTTTCGTAGGAGACCCAAAAATGTATTGACTGATTTTTTAAGATTCAATCTGTACCCCCAAAGCGTTCGACTATCAGTCCTTCTTGCTAATACATTGGTGAAATAGTATTAGTATAGTATATGTCAGCAATCCTACGTCGGTAATGTACTGTGTCAATATTAACTAATGCACACAAATCTTGATAGGCAGGTAGTTGTTCACCATTGCATCTAAGGTTCCGTAAGGCAAAACGCACGAACTTTTTTTAAATTCCTGCAATTCGTTGAATATGTGTTGCATATTGGGGGCGCCGCTCCGCACTAGCGCTTTGTAAATGGCTAATATAGAATAAGGGTCTTTGAGATCCCTTCCGTACCGTCTCACAAGAGAAAACAATTTCAAGCTGTCTGTAACTACATTGTCAATATGATTTGTGAACGAAAGCTGTTGGTCAAATGTAACGCCTAGGTCGCGAACTTCTTCTTTACGTGGTAGCTCAGTTTCATTGAAATGATATTTAAACTCGATAGGAGATATTTTACGAGAAAATGTCATAAATGAACTTTTTCAGCGTTAACGTTTAGACCACTATCCGAACAGAATTGTCCAAAACTTTACATGTCCAGTTGTAATTTAAGACAATCGTCATTTGTTTTGACGGGCAAGAAAATTTTCACATCATCAGCATAAATCAGAATCATGGCATTAGTCAATTTGTTTGGAAGCTTGTTCATCGCGAGTACGAATAACAGTGGTGCTAAGTGGCTTCTATGAGGTACTTCCAAATTCACAGTGAACGAAGCAGAGACGTGTCCCTTTATTTTAGCATACTGAGCTCTTCTCCCCAAATATGTTTGCAACCAATTGTAGAGTGGACCGCTAATGACGAAGTCACTAATCGAATCCGTCTTAACCGCATCAAATGCCTTGTTCATATCTGTGTAAATACAGTCGACTTGAAATCCTTTGTATATATAATCGGTTACTAGAGAAGTAAACTCGCAAAGATTCGTGGTAACGAATTTTTTCTTTAAAAATCCATGTTGCACAGAAGAAATGCGTTCAGCTACTACCTCGTAAAGAGAATCGTACACTAGCCGTTCAAAAAGTTTAGGAATATCAGATTGGATTGGATCTAAAATAGAAACGACCTATCTACCAAAGCTTTGATAAATTAAATTAACCCTTAAATGCGCAATGTTGTTTTAAAACAACATAACTAAAAACGTTTTAAAATATATGTATTTTAGTTTTTTTTAGAAATATAATTCATTAGAACAGCTCTCTAGGCTCTAACGAAGAGAACTTAATAGCTGGAAGTACTGTATTTGAATGTTTTGTTTTTATTTTCGCTGTCAAAATCTCGGAAACGGAAAAAACATGGTGAGATTTCCGACTGGTGCTGACTGTCTCTGAAAATAAATTTTAAAATAAGGTTAGTAGTAAGTGAAAATGTCTGAATTATCAGAAATTATACTGAAAAAGATCAATTTCAAAGTTACTGTTAACAAAAGTAATTGTTTCGACTTTATTCTGCGATAAAGTCGCAGTGTTGTTTTAAAACAACATGGTAATATTTTCACATTGTAAAGTAAATCGCATATTGATTAGTTTTAGAGCAGTAAACCTGTTAAACAAAGATTTTATGTTTTTAGATGATTTTTCAACGTCGTGAGCATTTAAGGGTTAAGGAAGCACATACTTGATAAATCAATTTGTTTCTTTATTAAATTCACTGATTATTTATATTCTAAACTATAGTTTCCGGTGAAATATTGAATCTCCCAGTTGGTCTCGAGGTACGATGCTGTCGTATGTTCAAGTCCCGGCTCGGGAGAGCCTGTTAGTGTCAGTATGATCGTAGCGCTAGCTCCGCAAATGCCCTGTACACTTAAAACAGAAGGTTCCGATTCCAGTTCCGATACGGAATGTAGCACCAAGGCTTTGCTTTTTTACTGACTCTAAGTAGTATTATTTTGGATTTTGTTCACGAATATTCAAACCCATGCCAAAGTCAACCCGAAGTCTAGTGGAGGTGGTAGCATTCAACTCAATTTCCGAAAGCTGTTGAAAAAATATGTATGCTTTTGAAACAATTCATTGTTGTAGTAACATCAATAAAATATCATAGAAACCGTTTTTATATTCTAACAAGTTGAAAAAAAGTTCAAATAATAGTTTACGGCATGGTCGAATTATGTTTGTCTCTGTCTGAAGTGGACATATTCTGGCCATGCCAAGTTTTGACCACTCTTTGTTAACCATGTGCCCAACGGCCGCACTGAACGAAGAAGCAACTTGTAGTTATTTCTTGAGTTATTACATTCAGTGATATGAAACTGGCTGCAAATGCCTGCAAAACTGGTATGAGCCCGATCTTTCAGTTTTCAGTCACCTTGAAGTTTCGAAAACTTCACGACAGATGAACGTTCATGTCAAATCATCTATGTATTTCTACTATAAAAAGATCGATGATGATCTGAAATATGATCAGTCAAAAATATTTCAACACACGGTTCTAAATATAGAGGTGGTCCAAAATATAGACTCGGTGGTGTAAAATATGTTCTAAACATTTCGTAGAAGTTTTTATATTCCTCCAAGATTTTCCAATAAATTAAATTGTCGAACGATGTACAACAAAGTAGACACATTGCTCCTAACAATGGTATGATAGAGCAGGTATTTATGTTGAAAAAAATCATGTTTTTTTTGATAAATTGTGCAAACACTTGAACCGTGCCAGGAGCCGCATGCTCACTGCGGCTACGCGTCAGAACAGAGAGAGGTACAGGGTGGCAAGAGCTGCCGAAAATAGAACCCACCGTCGGAAGAAGCGCGAGTACGAGGAGCAGGTACTCGCCAGCGCAGAGGACAGCTATGCTCAAAACGACGTGCGGAGATTCTATAGAACTGTCAACAGAGTCAGAAGCAGGAATTTCCCTGTGCCGGTCATGTGTAATGACAAGGACGGCAACCTGATTACTGATAAACCGACGGTTGCAGCCAGGTGGACGGAGCATTTTCAGGCGCTATTGAACGGTGAGGAGCCGGATGAGCAGAGCAGGAACAGGATGACGATTTTGAGTGACGAACAAGCTGTGGAGCCACCAACACAGGAGGAGGTGAAAAAGACGATTACTGAGCTGAAAACGGCAAGGCCGCTGGGAAGGACGGTATCCCGGCCGAACTTCTAAAAGCGAAAAAGCGAGCGGCTGTACTAGGCGATCCACCAGATAATACTAAGAATCTGGGCGGACGAACAAATACCGAACGACTGGTTGGAAGGCCTCATATGCTCTATCTATAAGAAGGGCCATCGATTGGATTGTGGCAACTATCGAGGGATAACGTTGCTCAACTCCGCATATAAAGTGCTCTTCCGTATCCTGTTCTTCAGATTGAGACCGTTAACGGAATCCATTGTTGGCGAATACCAGGCTGGTTTCCGACAAGGGCGTTCCACGACGGATCAAATCTTAACCCTGCGACAGATCCTCGATAAGCTCCGGGAGTACAACTTACCGACTCACCATTTGTTTGTGGACTTCAGGGCGTCATACGACTCAGTGAAAAGAAACGAGCTGTGGCAGATCATGCTAGAACACGGTTTCCCTACGAAACTAATTAAGCTGAGTCGTATGACACTGGAGGGATCAAAATCGTGCGTGCGGATAACTGGCGAGATATCAGCCGCGTTCGTAACGTTGGATGGACTAAAGCAGGGGGATGCGCTCTCCAACCTACTGTTTAACATCGCTCTTGAGGGTGCAGTACGAAAAGCAAACGTCGAAAAAAACGGTACGACCATCACGAAATCTCACATGCTTCTTGGTTTTGCGGACGACATCGAAGTACATGGTAGCTGGCAGAGAGCGTGGGAGTCCCCGTGGTGTTGGTGCTGAGGTGGAGATAGATGGGGAACGATTTGAAGTGATTGACGAATTCGTTTATCCTGGTACGCTTGTGACATGTGACAACGATATGAGCCGTGAAGTGAAACGATATATGATCGACGAGTGCTCGGAGTTTTTGAGCGTTGTACCAGGTATACAAACATGCTGATATAGTGAAGGTAATACAGCGGGGCAGGCTTCAGTGGGCTGGACATGTAGCCAGGATGCCTGACGAGAGAGCCGCCAAAACTATCTTCAGTAGAGAACCAGGAAGAGGCTATCGACTCCCTGGTAGGCCTCGCACGCGGTGGATGTGCGCGGTGGAAGAAGATGCACGATCTGCTGGTGTACGGGGAGACTGGAGAACGGCTGCCCAAGACAGAAGAAGCTGGACATCTCTAATTCGTTCGGCCCTCGACCGGTGAACGGTCCGTCAGCCAAAAAAGTAAAGTAAGTAAGTGCAAACACTTTCTAAAGTGGGCCATAATACCCCCGTTACCCTACTGAAGTGAAAATAATCCTGAGTGTGCTGTTGAAATCTCCGTAATTTATTTTAGCGTACTTTTTGTTGACATATAAGTGTGTACCTTGAGATAAGTGACTTTTCACCTACGCACACTAGTGAACGTGTAAACTCGTGTAGAGTTGCTTTTTTTTCCTCCAAACTGTAAATAATCGCATCTCGTTGCTTCAACTTTTTATCACTTTTCACTGCTAAAAACATAGCATTGCAAACAAAACAGCGATTTGTAAATATTTTCCTCAATGAGTGGCACTAACACATTCGTATGTGATTAGGTCTATTAGTAGAGATACTCAGAGAGAGAGAGAGAGAGAGATAGAGAGAGAGAGAGATAAGCTATGAGAAAAACCGCCAATTTGGCAACTAGGTTTCACATGTCAGAGGTGCCAGATCTATTCTCAAAACTGGGGAATAATATAGAGTATCGCAAAAGCCGTGAAAGTGTTGAATTTTATGGCTATGTTTAGTTGATCATTATTTTGTTGACCTTATAAAAGGTTTGTGAACCACTAGGTGACAGTCACTGTGATAAAGCAATTTGGAGCATTCTCAATTCATTGTTTAGCAATAGAACATTAAAAACGTGTGAAAATAAATATATCCTTTATTGTAGCGGATTGCAATACCTCTCAATGTGTTCTTGTCCGTTTGGCTCGGATTTTAACATGTTCGTTTGGCTCACAACATTAGGGGTCTTCACATCGAGCTCGTATACGAATACCCAGCCGTAAACTGTGTATCTTCCATTACTCGTCAATGGAGGTGAGTATTTTTACGGCTGGGTATTTGCTTACGAGTTCGACATGAATACCCATATTCTCTTCGCATATCTTTCCCTCTGAGTATCGCTTCTTATTAGTACGCAACAAGTGAAAAAATAAAACAAATTGTGCAGAACCATGTTACCGCGCAATAGGCTGTTTGTTTACTTTCTTATAAAAAATTGTTATACACTAAAGTCGCTTTTTACGCGGGGGTTACATGCCGCGTAAAAAAAACCGCGTAAGTTCCGGAATCCGGGTAAATTCCGGAATCCGCGTAAAAAACAATCGCATAATTTCCGGACCTCGTAAAAACCTCGTAAATTCTGCAATCCGAGTGAAGAGAAACCGAAATCCGCGCAAAAAAAAAATGCCGCGTAAATTCCGGAATCCGCGTATAAAAACCGCGTAAATTACGGAATCCGTGTATATGTATATATATATATATATATATATATATATATATATATATATATATATATATATATATATATATATATATATATATATATATATATATATATATATATATATATATATATATATATATATATATATATATATATATATATATATATATATATATATATATATATATATATATATATATATACATTGAATTAAAATGTTGTTTCCTAGCCTCACTTCTTCAACTCACACACAAAGCATTTTCTTAATCTAGACGACATTCACTATTCCTGGTACTTGTCGTTCGTGATTCAATGAATCGATGAATGATTTAACATTGCTATGACTCAGCTCTGGTTTCAAGACGATCGCAGCCGCTATATAAAGCAAAAATTCCAAACATACAGATTCATTTGTATTAAACACTGTGCGTATACTATGGATTAAAAATATTTTTACCAAATAATAAAAAAAAATTAGTTTTCCTCTAGTGCCCAATGCCGCCTTTAGACCGTCATTAGTCAAACCTCTGAAAAGCTTCAATCAACACTTAAAAAATGTTTATAAAGTTTCATAGTGATTTTTTCGAAATCCGTCTGAGGATTAACTTGGGCACTGTAGGATTCTTCATTAGTAGATAAAATCTGCTCAAGGATGAAAATTATCACTCACGCTCGTTTTTTTCACGCAAGCCGATAGTTCATTTGATATGCACATTTTTGAACAACTTTGTATGACGAACTTGAAGTCCTCAAGTAGTACTACAACTTTGTCGCAGAGAGTATTGCTCGTACTCGAACACCGGGGCCATGAGAGCAGATTTAAGAAAATTATCGCGATCGCGATAATTTGCCAGAATGTTCTGTTACAGCTCCGGTGTTTGAGTACGAGCAATACTCTCTTCGACAATGTTGTAGTACTACTTGAGAACTCTAAATTCGTCATACATAATTGCTCAAAATTGTGGTTATTAAATGAGCTATCGGCTTGCGAAAAAAATGAACGTGAGTGATATCTTCATCCTTGAATATGCTTTGCATGAAAACAATACGTGGAGTCAAAAACAATAGGCAACAGGTCTGCGCAAATCTGAAAATAATCAAACAAAAATTTACAAAAAATTAGAAAATCTGTGAAAATGTATACCTTTCAATCCAAATTTGCAAGCGCTTTCCATCAATGTGCGTTTTATAGACAAATCCGCACATATGGTATCCCTGATCTGTACTATAAAGTGTCATATTAGTTCTTTGGTTTAAAACTTGTCTTGTAACGTCCTCAGCTGTCTCAAACTGACGTCCAAAAATGAAGTTGCGGACCCCCAGAAAAAAGGATAAATCAGACATATAACTTAAAGAGCAGTAAGTCAAGCCACATAGATGAACATAGGTCATGTTATAGTCTATTTCTTGTCGGCCGACCAACTCTCAAACAACCTGACTTGAATTTCTTCAAATAAAAAAAACCTTGCCTTTGGTCGGGAATCTGAAAACACAAACACACCGGTTATTAAAAGCGCTATTTTGGTTTTTGACGAAAATATCATTGGAAAAACTCCTGCAAAAATTCACACTACAAACAAGTCGGAACACTATTAAGAGCTTTTTTTTGAAAATGTATGTTTTGTATAGTATGAAAAGCAATGCCTTGGTGCTATATTCCGATTCGGAACTTGACCTTCTGTTCATTATGCACAGAAATCGCGGCAAACTGTTTAGTGTACAGGGCAATTGGGTCCGAAAGCTATACCAGTTTTCATATGAGCCGTTGAGAGCAAAAGTGGTACATGTGCCATTAAGTAAATTTTTCAGGAGACGCGATAAACGAAAACACTCAAATAGTAAATTATTTCCAACAATTGTTTCAAACATAACTGCACTAAATCATTGCTGGAAAGGTTTCAAAAGACGGTACATGAAAGCATAACGAGCTCTGGTTGAGAAACTTACACAAACTTTAATGGAAAAACATGTACCACTTTTGTTCTATGGGAAAAATAATGACAACCAGAAAACGTTGAGAGCAAAAGTGGTACATGTCCAGTCTAAGCATGAAGGATGCATTATAGCTCGCTAATCTCAAAACATAGATCATTCATGTCTTCAGCAGAGTTGTTCAAGTGATTGAGTACTACAGAATGATGATCTGTTTGTTGAGGAATTCTGTCACTTTGTGGCGCTAGTGTATATGTAACAGCAGACATTTTAAATAATCTAGATCGACTGAAGCCAATTCAAAGGAAAATACCCTGGTATCTTTAGAATTGCTATTTGGTCGATAATAACTACACGATGGACCCAGGTTCAACTTTCGGTAGACTACCGGTTGCCCTCCGGATCCAGAAATACCGTAGAAGAGGAAAACTGAAAATTATTTTGGCTATAACTCTGGTATAAGTTATCAGATCTCGGCTTTTCTTTGATATTATGGTATATTTTTGCATGTGATAGTTTCTAAAAAAAAAACACGGAAAATACTAGGATTTGTTCAATAAAGCAGACAGTGTATGTAGTTAGAGGAGCGACAAATGAGTGAACTGAAAATATGATACAGCCTTGGAAAAATATACACCGTATCCAGATGGGACTAGGACCTGTTTTTCAAAATTAATCTCGTTTACGGTAACTCCGGATCTTTCGGAGGGCTATCTGATAATAAATTTGAGTAACATTCTGTCAGGAGATCATTTTTTTTCGTCTGGGAGTGGTTTAGAAAAAAAGTGGGACTGTTCTTAGAAATTAATCTCTTTTATGGTTCATGTGGTGGCCATCTTGGAGCATATTTCGTTCCTTCTAGAATTGGTCTCGAAAAACAACAGGAAGCTTTAGGAACACTTTTGAAAATTTTGAAAATTGACATTTTACGCTAGTTCCGGATCTTTCGGTGAAATCATTTCGTTTCTAGTCAATCCCGCAGAAAAAATCCCAATCCCGTTTCGAAAAAATTAGGAAGCTATAGGATCACTTTAGAAAATTGACCTCAATTACGGTATTTCTGGATCTCCCGGAAGGCTATCGGTGGCCTGCCTAGAGCCAAACCTAGGTCCAGTGTGTAAATATATATCTATATCAAACGCCTCAGAGAGTTATCTTCTAAATTGGCCACAGCATACGAGTTGATACTGAAATAGATAAAGCTCTTTCTGTTACAAAATAGTCACGGGTACACTAGCGCCACGTAGTGAGAAAATTCCAAAACAGACAGATCTTCATCTGAAAGTACTCAATCACTTGACCAACTTTGCTGAAGACATGATTGTTCTATATCCTAAGATCTTCGGCTTACAATTCATCTATTATGCACAGACTAGACATGTACCACTTTTGCTCTCAACGAAATGGTGATTATGTTAATGGGGTCCTAAAGTTTTAAACGGTTTTCTGATTTTTATATATCAGCTGGAAGAGTGCAATTTTCTGAGCAAAACGTGATTTTTAAGAAATGTTTATCATTTTCCTTTGATTTTTAAATGAAGGATAAAAATCTGCTCGAAATGCCTTAAATGACAGTTCTCTCATATACCGTACATGGGCGAAACGTCATCTTAGACCTTTCAAGCAGTTTTTTTATTCTTCATTTAAAAATCGAAGGAAAACGATAAACGTTTTCTAAAAATCACGTTTTGCTCAGAAAACGCGGCTTTTTCGAATGATATATAAAAACCGGTATAGCTTTAGGACCCAATTACCAAAAATTGTTCTGGCTATAACTTTGGTTTGGGCTATCAGATCTCGGTTTATCTTGGATATTCTAGTACGTTATTGCGTTCTGCATCAATTTATGCAAAAAACCCAAAAAGTGTAAAAATGGCACATGTACCACTTTTGCTCTCAACGGCTCATATATCATTTGAAAAAGTCGCTTTTTCTGTTTATCGTTTTCCTTTGATTTTTAAATGAAGAATAAAAAAACTACTCGAAAGGTCTTAGATGACGTTTCGCCCATGTACGGTATATGAGAGAGCTGAACATTATCCAATCGCTTGAGCGCCTAAAACTTTCTTCATTTAAGCTCATCCGCAATAAATATTTGAAATGATAGGTTGGTAAAAAATATGTAAAATATAGAAAATAATAGAAAAAGCAGACAGTAGTAGAATAAACTATGCGAGTTGTCATGAATGTTGACTTTTGTACATTATCAGAGATACGCACGAGATACAATATTCATCTATTATTAGGTAGATTATGTTGGTAAATATTTCCTTCCATCAGCAGTAATGATATAACTCCCTTCCCACAATGATGAAGTTTGATACAGCCTCAAATAAAAAAAACGTATACACATACGGTGCGGGGTGCATCTGTTCCATTTGATAGTAGGCTTAAAACTGAAAATCCGGGATGTGTTATATCGGTCACATCACAGAGGTCTTCTGCTAACCTATTGAGCGATATATTAAATCTAATTTGTTTACATTCGCAATCTGCACCCTAGTTTCGCGAGCACATCAATATAACCAAAATGTGAATGGCTGAAGTATATATTTAAAGCAATACTATGGACAGTAAACCCCATGCCACAGCATCCAGTATGTCTGCTTTGAATTCATCTAAAACGCATGGGGGAAACTGAACTCGCGCTCTCGCTTTATTGTGATAAGTGGTTTTTCATTCGCGCGCACTCGCAACTGTTTTAGGCGCTCAAGCGATGGGATAATTTTCTATCCAGCCGCTGTTAGTCCGAATTCAAATGGTTTTCCTTGGCATCGGATCGCTACGGAAATCAAACGCGGTGCTATGGAACACAGTCGCTTTCTTTGTATTTTGTCTCTGTTTACTACATCATCAAGGGTAGCCTGCGAGTCCGCTTAAACGTTTTCCAGTGTAATCATAGCCGGGATACCGCCACAATTCGGGGAAAATTCTAAAATTACGTAAACCGGTATTGCCTCTTCTTTACGGTTTAATGTTAAAATGTTGCTCTGCTATATATACATGTGTGTCACGTTATTTGTGCACAGCACATTACATGTCTGTGTATTAAGACTATATGATTCATATGACCCTCTTACGTTTTAATTTGTTGAGTGATGCACTATTTACATTGTACGTTTCTGTCGCGTCAGACTGCTGAAGTATTTAATTTCAAAGAAACTTAATTCCACCATTTCCATTACGAGGGTGAGCAAGCGCGGACTTATAGTGTTCTGGCACACTACGGATAAATTATGTCACGAATTTGATATCAAACGTAGGGTTCATCTGTTCTCTCTTGTTTCCCCCCTATGACTCTGTATGTACACACAGTTTAAAAATACCCATCAATTAATTAATTATTAATTTATTATTGGCACTTGACCCACCGGTCGCATTCATAAAATGTGTATACATGCTCAGCCATATAACAGAATACAGCTCAGCCATTTGAAACATACAACCAACACAAACCAACTATTCGTGAATCATATTTCTAAATAACACCGGAGATCGCTAAAAAATAAATTAGTACTTTTTTCATCAATGTACGTTGATTTGTTTTGTTAGTTCGATCCATTTTATACGTTCAACACAGAAGTTACAAAATTTGGACTTGAAAGTTTAAATCATAGAGAGCTAATCTCGAGTTAACGATCGTGGCTTTGCTTAACATGGTCTTACTGTAGTTGGACATGTTCACCAATTAATAGCTTCGTACTCGAATTGTATATTTGTCTCTCAACGAATAGTTAGTGATTCGATGACGATGAAGAATAGTTAGTGATTTTTACATTACAAAATACGTTGTAAAATGTTCGTTATTTTTCTGTAGTTAATTAACGTCGAAGAAAATTTTATTTATTGCAGGCAAAATAGCCATTTTAAAACGAAAGCTATACGATACGAAAAATGCTACAAGCTATTTCTCCCCTAGAGGTTGTATGAAATGTTGAAGAAGTACCACAAAAAACAGACGTACCAAAAATATTCTTTACGCAAACCAAAATAGCGGTCAATTTAAAAAGTCACGCGGAATATTGCCACGTACAGCGGTTGTAGCACTGTTGTACTTTTTCCTTTCAAACAAAATTGACAGTTGTCGCGCGTCGTGGTGAAAAAAAACCGCTGATGAGGGGTATGGTTACCAGAAATGCTGAAATTTTTTCTTTTGTGGAATATACCCAATACTATTAACCGGGGCCACATTATTTAGAAGTTGGTATGGTACGTCTGTTTGTCTCTGGTAGTGCTAATTTTGCGTAATTAGAGCGCTTTTACTTATAAAGTTATAAACAGTCCTCTTTTATTAGCACGTAAGTTCCTATCTTAATAGAACAAGGTAAGTCGATGTCCAGTGACTTACGTATCTTCATTCTCGGGTTTCCTAAAAATCTTGCCTTCTTATGTATCCTACAATTCCTGAATGAATTTTATTCACACTTTTTAATATTGTCATGCTAGCTGAATTAGTACCAGGGAAAAGAAAATTCAACTTCTTCGCCTTGGCAATTATTTTAGTCTTTAAACTTCTAGTTTACCGTTGTTTTGCTTTCGTCTCGATTAGACGCAAATTGTTCATCTCCGTTCGAGTTCGCAAAATAACAATACACGAGTTATCGTACGGGTGTTTTTTTTGTCGATTAGTTCTTGTGCTGCGCGATAACAATAGCCGGCAGTTTATCGGCAGAAACATCTTCTGCACACTGGTAGGGGCAGGCTACCCCGCCAGTGATCTGATACGCAGCTGATATATCAGCAAGAATAATTCTCCCGCACCGCTGTCACCCCGCTAGCAGCACGGACCACCATACGATCGAGCGAGTGGAAGTCAACTACAAGTGGCATCTACAAGGTCACGTGTAGGATACGGCCACTGTGTCACAACACGAAGCTGGATCGTCATTGTTTGTTCTGCGGAGACGCTCGATTAATCCTACTATCAGCCGTGAGGTCGTGACTTAGACGTTCGGTGAAGTATTCACTTTAGAATTTTTATCATTATTATTAATAGTATTATTATTATTGTTATTATTATAATTATTATTATTATTATTATTATTATTATTATTATTATTATTATTATTATTATTATTATTATTATTATTATTATTATTATTATTATTATTATTATTATTATTATTATTGTTGTGGCGGAATATAGCGACCCTCCCAGACTCCCAGATCAGATCAGCAAAATAAGGGCAAATAAAAGTCAAACTTCTATTCTCTCCACTTTGATACAATATCATTTATTGTTCTTGTTTTTGGAATATTCAGGCTATAAGAGAACACACAATTTAAAAAGATCAGTCAGTTAAAATAAATAGTTCGAATCGTTAACATCGTTTTTTAATCGCATTTCGCCCGTTCACTGTCGCTGTTGGAACCCACACTAACATATGGTCCTTCGAGCCGGATTCGCGAGAATAGTCGCCTTGAACCGTGCCAGTTTGATAAGTTTTGCGTCGCGTAGTTTGGCCTCGTTTCCTGCCGTACCGGCAATTGTGATTCTGCCTAATCGTGATAAAATTATCAGACATTCCCGCAGTGGGGACATAGTGACCGAGTGAACGTTATCGAACATAATCACGATGCTGAAGAAACTAATCCGTGAGCAAAAGTCGCTTGAACCGCGTATCAAGCGAGTTTCTGATGTGGTGATGAAGTTAGAGCCAGAAGCGGCTGAAGAAATAGACGTTCAAATGGAGATCGAAACGCTAAATGATATATGGGCTAGTTATTGTTCAGTGCATAAAAGAATTTTGGATGTGAGTGAAGAAGATGAAATGTACAATGATGCCGTCGATCAGCAACGAAATTTTGAAGCAACGTACCTCGCGCTAAAAGGCCGCTTGTTGAAAATTTTGAAACTGGTTAAAAATCGGGACAGTAGAGAAGAAAACCATCCACAGCCGCAAAACGATATAATAGCTCAGCTAGCAAGCCAACAAGCCGAGTTCTTTCGTATAATGTCCACTCGATTGAATCCCGTCGGCATCGATGCGACTGCACCAGTTGAGCCGCACCAATTGGATGCCCCCAATATGCCGCTTTCGGATCTAAAATTACCTCGTGTGAATTTGCCAGCGTTTTGTGGTGATTATTTAGAGTGGCAATCATTTATTGATTTGTTCAAAAGCATGGTCGATCAAAATCCTTTGTTAAAGGATAGCCAGAAACTATATTTTCTGAAAACCAATCTTTCTGGCGAAGCAGCATCACTCATCTCGCACTTGAAGATTGAGGATGCCAATTACACTTTGGCATTAGAGAAATTAAAATCTCGATATGATAAGCCGCTTGAAATTGCGCACAAACATATTCAGCGTTTTCTGAACCAGCCAGCCCTGACGTCATCGTCTGCTCCCGGACTGCGTTCTCTTCATGACGTCTCTGATGAAGTGGTGCGCGCTCTTCGAGCGATGGAGAGAGAGGATCGCGACACATGGCTAATATTCATCCTTAGTGAAAAATTTGATCCAGCAACTAGGCAGTTGTGGTATCAACGTGTTGCTGACATGCAGGAAAATGAAATCACTTTGCAATGTATGCTAAAGTTTCTCGATTCGCGTTGTTTTGCATTACAATCGGCTCAAACGGATAAGCAGCGAAACGCCGTCCTCTCCAAGCCGCAATTGAAGCAACCGTATAAGAGTACCGCATTCGTCGCTACTAACTCATCGTCATATTGCTATATCTGTTCCAAATCAGCGCATATGCCCTTTCAGTGTGGTAAGTTCATTCATATGAGCCCTGATGAACGTTTAGCTGCTATTAATCGGCATAGGCTGTGTCGAAACTGTTTTAAGAAGCATCCCGGTGAAACATGCAAATCAAGTAATTGCCGAAAATGCGGTCTACGTCACCACACATTACTGCATGCTGCTCTCGAAGCCCCCAACCTCCACCACACACCCTCTACGTCGTTTGCTGCCTCTACTGGTGGCAATCCAGCCGCTCAATCGTTACTCTCTGCTCTCGAGACAAATTCTCCTATAGATGCGTCCAGTGTCCTTCTAGCAACAGTGGCAATCAATGTTTTGGATAAGAAAGGTCGACCCCATGCTTGTCGAGCTGTCTTAGATTGCGCATCTCAGGTTAGCTTCATCAGCGAAAGTTTTTGCAATGAACTCGGTCTTGAAATGATGGATGCAGATATGGACCTCGAAGGTATATCTTCCACACCAGCACATGCTGATAAGTGCGTGCAAATTATTATAGCATCCCGATGTACGGATTATCGCACCTCGGTTCCGTGCATGGTGCTTGAGAAAATAACAAAAACACTCCCAGCAAAACCGGCAGACATCGATGGTTGGTCTATCCCAGAGTCTATTAAACTGGCAGACCCTCTCTTCCATCGACCAGGTAAAATCAATATCCTGATTGGAAATGAGCTAGTTTTTCAGCTTCTTGAGCCAGGAAAAATTAGTCTCAGTTCTGATGATAATTTACCTACGCTTCAAAACACAAAGTTTGGATGGGTGGTTGCCGGACGGTACAAAAATACCACACCAGCGCGTGCAAGCGCTTCAACATGCTTAATAGCATCAGTAGATGATTCACTCGATCAACAGTTGCGACGATTTTGGGAGCTTGAGGAGTACGTGCCTCCTACAGCCCATCTTAGTGAAGAAGAAAAACAGTGTGAAGACCATTTTGCAAGGCACACTGTTAGAAATGCCGACGGACAGTTCACCGTTCGCTTACCGTTCTTGCACAGCCCGAGTCAACTTGGCGACTCGCGCCAGATAGCTGCAAGGCGCTTAGAACACATTGAGCGAAAGCTGCAGAAAAATCCCCATTTGAAACAGGAGTATCATGCTTTCCTACGTGAGTACATTGAACTAGGACATATGACTCGTGCTGGGTCTCCCGCTACCAATCACACCGTTTACCTTCCCCATCACTGCGTGATAAAGGAAGCAAGCTCTACTACAAAATGTAGAGTCGTTTTCGACGCTTCGGCAAAAACCACTAGCGGAAAATCTCTCAATGATGTACTCATGGCTGGCCCAGTCCTACAGGACTCGCTAATTAATATTTTGCTTCGCTTCCGTATTCCGGCCTTTGTGGTTGCGGGAGATATTAAACAAATGTACCGCATGGTAAAGATCCATGATTGTGATCGCGACTTCCAGAGGATTCTTTGGCGATGGTCCAGCAGCGAGCCAGTTAGTGAATTTGTATTAAACACGGTGACGTTTGGAACCAAAAGTGCATCTTACCTGGCAACGAAGTGTGTGCAACAGCTTTTGAATGCACATCGGCAGCGATATCCAGCAGCGGTAGAAAAGGCGGAAAAGGGAATGTACGTGGACGACGTTTTGACTGGTGCTGACACCGAGCAAGAAGCAGTGCTACTTCGCGAACAGCTGTCTACTATTTTTGCTTCCGGTGGTTTTCATCTGCGTAAATGGGCGTCTAATAGTGCAGCGGTGCTAAAAGGTGTTCCGGTTGCGGATCGGGAGATAGAAATTTCGATTGGAATAAGCGATGAACAAGTCATCAAGGCCCTCGGCATCCACTGGCAGCCGTGCAGCGACATGTTCCAGTTTTCCTATATCCGAACAAAGATCCTTCAGCACACAAAGCGGACCATACTATCACAAATCGCCAGCCTCTTCGACCCGCTTGGTTTACTGGCCCCTGTCATCGTGAAGGCAAAACTGGTCATGCAACAGATGTGGGAGCTGAAGGTGGCATGGGATGAAACTCCCCCCGGTGAGTTACTCGATATTTGGTTAAAGTTGGTCCAAAGTCTTTCCGATCTCAACTTCTTACAGGTACCACGACGCGTGATCGACTCATCTGGAACCCTCCGTATGTTTCTGCACGGCTACAGTGATGCCTCCGAGCGGGCCATGGGAGCATGCATCTACTTACGAGTCTGTTACAACGACGATAGGAAATCATCACATTTGCTCTGTGCAAAATCGAGAATAGCACAGGTTGGTAACGGAAGGACAACACTGCCTCGGTTGGAGTTGGAAGCAGCACGGATTCTGGCCAGATTAATGGCAAACGTTCAAGCGGCACTCTCCTTGGCGTTCCACGAAATACGAGCATTCTCCGACTCAACAGTGGCCCTGGCGTGGATAAAGGGTGGCGCTTCGCGATGGAAAACTTTCGTCGCCATTCGAGTAGCTGAAATCGTGAACCACCTTCCTGCCATCAACTGGTACCATGTCGACACGCATAGCAACCCAGCAGACTTAATTTCACGTGGAGCACTTCCCGCTCAAATATCAACTAACCCGTTATGGTGGAACGGGCCGATTTGGAACGAGAATTCTAACATCCAACACCATGACATATCCGATAGTCTTAACGCCATACAAAAACGATAGGTGGAGAAAGAGCAGCGCGTGGTGGCTGTTGCGTGCTTAACCGTATATGAAAATCAGTTTCTCGACAAGATTATGTCAAGATATTACCCGAACTTAATGTTTCTTCTGCGTATTACAGCTCGAATGCTGCGATTTAAATACCGTGATCATAGGCAGTCCCGACGCCTCACATCACACGAAATCGACAGGGCTCTACACGTCTACTTGCAACATGTTCAGAATCAGCATTTCTGGAAGGAGATTAACCAGCTTAATCACGGTCAAGATGTCAGCCGATCCAGTTGTCTTCATCAGCTGAAACCCTTCCTGGATGAAAATCATCTTCTCAGGGTGGGCGGAAGATTACAGCAGTCAGACCTGAGCTACGATACGAAACACCCGATTCTGCTACCGCACAAGTCGATACTCTCATCGTACATCCTACACCATGAACATTACGAACAATTACATTGTGGACCTCAAATGTTGTTGGCAGGAATCCGCCAACGTTATTGGATTATTCGAGGAGTAAGCGCTGCCAGAAAGGTTTGTCGTGCCTGCGTTCATTGTGCTCGTGCAAGGCCCGCATCGGTGCGTCAACAAATGGGACAGCTACCAGCAGATCGTGTGAAGCCTCTACCTCCATTCTCTATTACCGGCATCGATTACGCTGGTCCAATCAACGTGATTGGTCGCCGTACACGCGGTGCAACCATTGCAAAGGGATATATCGCGCTGTTCGTCTGTTTTTCAACTCGAGCCGTTCACCTCGAAGCAGTTTCGGATCTAAGCACGTCTTCATTCATCGCTGCCTTCACTCGGTTCATCAGTCGTTATGGCTTGCCGAATAAAGTTTATTCTGACAACGCTACCAACCTCCGAGGAGCAGCGAAAAAGTTTCGTGATCTGTACGAGCACATTAATGCTACTGAACATGACGATCAGGTAATTGATTTTTTCACAACTAAAGGGATT
Source organism: Wyeomyia smithii (assembly GCF_029784165.1). NCBI lineage: Eukaryota > Metazoa > Arthropoda > Insecta > Diptera > Culicidae > Wyeomyia > Wyeomyia smithii. Next base: position 79,175,795 of record NC_073694.1, read on the forward strand.
GAGTGGTTATTTACCCCGGCTAGATCTCCTCATCATGGTGGTTTGTGGGAAGCCGGCATCAAGGTTGCCAAGAGCTTTTTGAGCAAATTAGGAGGAGATAATCGCTTTACCTTTGAAGAGTTGAGCACAGTTCTTGCCCAGATATCTGCATGCATGAACTCGCGTCCTATTTCTCCCTTATCAAATGATCCCAGTGAGCCTCAACCCCTCACACCCGCACATTTCTTGATTGGAAGGCCGCTTCATATTATCCCGGAGATAAACCAACTAGACGATAAAATTGACTCGTTAGGCAGATGGCAGTATGTACAGCGCGTTACGCAGGAGTTCAGATCACGCTGGCAATCCGAATATGTTTCGCTACTTCAACGCATGGTCAAATGGCAACGTAGCGCACCCAACATTATGGTAGGAGATTTCGTATTGCTTGTCAGCGATAATGAGAAGCCGAAGCAGTGGCCAATGGGCCGAGTCGTCGAACTATTTCCTGGGACCGATGGTATTGTCAGAGTGGTGGCGGTAAAAACGTTGAACGGAATTTCCAAACGAGATGTGAGAAGAATTCGGCGTATTCCATTGGAGGCTGATGAATATGTTCCTGGACGTAACTGTGCGGAAATTTCTAGCCGCAATTTGGTGGGCGGATTATGTTGTGGCGGAATATAGCGACCCTCCCAGACTCCCAGATCAGATCAGCAAAATAAGGGCAAATAAAAGTCAAACTTCTATTCTCTCCACTTTGATACAATATCATTTATTGTTCTTGTTTTTGGAATATTCAGGCTATAAGAGAACACACAATTTAAAAAGATCAGTCAGTTAAAATAAATAGTTCGAATCGTTAACATCGTTTTTTAATCGCATTTCGCCCGTTCACTGTCGCTGTTGGAACCCACACTAACAATTATTATTATTATTATTATTATTATTATTATTATTATTATTATTATTATTATTATTATTATTATTATTATTATTATTATTGTTATTATTATTATTATTATTACTATTATTATTATTATTATTATTATTACTATTGTTATCAGTATTAGTATTACTGCATTTTTTTTAATTTTGATCCATTGTAGTTTGAAAAATTGTTTTTAAAATTTAATAGCAACTACTTGACCCCCCCCCCCCCCCCCACATTCGAATATTTATCGTTTGTGTGCGGTAGAGCGTAACGCTCCCGCAAAATGGACGACATGCAGGTGCAACTGTTCCTGGATGTGGAAACAAATGGGGAAGAGATTGAGATCTCCCCCATCAATTCCCCTCTACCTTCCCCGCTACCTAGCCCCGTACCAAGGGTACCGGCAACACGGGTGAAAGCTTACCCAGATGCTTCGAAAGGTCCGTTCGTAGTTTACTTCAGGCCCATAAAGAAGCCTCTAAATATTATTCAAATCGGCAAGGACCTGGAAAAACAGTTTTCGGACGTAACCGAAATTACAAAGGTTAGACCGAACAAACTGCGAGTTGTTGTGAGTAGCTTGAAGCAAGCAAACGCAATTGCTAGCTACGAGCTCTTCACGAGAGAGTACCGCGTGTACATCCCTGCCAAGGACGTGGAGATCGACGGTGTGGTTACCGAAGGAAGCCTCACGATCGATGACATTTTGCGTCACGGGGTTGGCTGCTTCAAGAACCCCCTGATTCAAGATGTAAAGATACTGGATGTCAAGCAATTGCATTCAGTATCCATCGAAGAAGGGAAGAAGAAATTCTTCCCTTCGGATTCCTTCCGTGTAACATTCGCCGGATCCGCACTGCCGAACTACATCTCTTTGGACAGGGTTCGTCTGCCTGTACGCCTGTTCGTACCGCGGGTCATGCATTGCCAAAACTGCAAGCAGTTAGGTCATACAGCCACCTACTGCTGCAACAAGGCACGCTGCAGCAAATGCGGAGGCAATCATGCTGAGACCGCTTGCAGTGAGGATACTGAAAAGTGTCTTTACTGCGAGGGAACTCGGCATGACCTTTCGGCGTGTCCCGCGTACAAACAGCGCGAGGAAAAAATTAAGCGTTCCCTCAAGGAACGCAAGCCACCCTCGACAGGAAACATCTTTTCCTTTTTGCCAACCGATGAGGGTACATCTGACGATCCCGTCGAAGGGTGTTCTTATGCCATGCCAGAAGGATCTAGGAAGAGGAGAATGATCAACTCTCCTAATCTTTCTCGCAAAGGTCGCAAGATAACCCCTAGCGGAACGACCAACAAACCAACACAAAAAGGAAGCGGTGAAGAAAAACCGAAGCAAGTACCTCCCGGTTTTAATTTTAAATCAAACCAGGAGTACCCACCGCTTCCTGGGGCACCAAAAACCCCTCGTGCACCCATTTCTCGATCAGAAGATAAAAAAGAAACAGGGTTCATAAAATTTTCTGATATTGTGGACTGGATATTCAAAACATTCAACATACCAGATCCCCTACAAAATATTCTTCTTGCCCTTCTTCCTACAGTGAAAACCTTTTTGAAGCAACTAGCAGCAACTCGGCCCCTCATTTCAGCTATCATATCTTTCGATGACTAATACGGCGAAAGAGGTTAGGAATTTTATCACTGTATTACAGTGGAATTGCAGAAGTATCATCCCCAAATTCGATCTATTTTCTCATTTAATAAATTCATACAATTGTGACGCATTTGAGCTCTGTGAAACCTTTCTCAATTCAAACGATCAACTCAATTTCCACGATTTTAACATTATTCGTCGAGATCGAGACTCACACGGTGGAGGGGTACTTTTAGGGATTAAAAAGTGCTATTCCTTCTTCCGAATCGACCTCCCCTCGATCTCGCATATTGAAGTCGTTGCCATTCAAACGAATATGAATGGAAAAGACCTATGCCTTGTTTCGTTATATATCCCTCCATCCGCGCGGATTGAACAGAGGCATCTCACTGATATAGCAGAGTTGCTTCCCGCGCCTTTTTTGATATTGGGAGATTTTAATTCTCACTGTTCGCTATGGGGGTCGCTGTACGACGACAACCGATCTACTTTAATCTGTAACTTGATCGACGACTTCAATATGACAGTTTTGAATACTGGGGAAGCGACACGTGTACCTAATCCTCCAGCACGTGAAAGCGTGCTTGACCTATCCCTCTGCTCGACATCACTAGCGCTAGATTGCCAGTGGAAAGTAATCAACGATCCCCACGGTAGTGATCATCTTCCAATCGTTATATCAATTGCTAATGGTTCAACTCCCCCGAACCCAATCAATATTTCCTACGACCTTACACGTAATATTGATTGGAAGTGTTATGAGTCTATTATAGCGCAATCTATCGAGACTCACGAGGAACTTCCTCCGGAGGAAGAATACGCGTTCTTAGCTGGCTTGATAATCGACGCCGCGACTCAAGCTCAGACGAAACCGATACCCGGGGTAACGATTAGACAGCGCCCTCCCAACAAATGGTGGGACAAAGAGTGCTCTGAGCTGTACGCGCGAAGGTCCGCGGCGTATAAGGACTACCGGGAGTACGGCACTGTCAACCTGCTTCGAAAGTACGAGGCACTGGGCAGGCAGATGAAGAGCTTAGTAAAGGCGAAAAAACGCGGGTACTGGCGGCGGTTCGTAAACGCATTGTCGAGGGAAACAGCGTTGAGCACTCTTTGGGATACCGCCAGGCGCATGCGGAACCGTGACGTTTCGAATGAAAGTGAGGAGTATTCAGATCGCTGGATACTCGATTTTGCCAAAAAGGTCTGTCCGGACTCTGTACCGGAACAGAAAACCTTTCGCGACGCGTTATTAGTAACTACGGAAGAACCTCCATTTTCGATGTTGGAATTTTCAATGGCTCTCCTGTCGTGCAACAATAAGGCTCCAGGGTTAGATAGAATAAAATTTAACCTGTTGAAGAATCTACCCGACACTGCAAAAAGACGCTTGTTGAATTTGTTCAACAAGTTTCTTGAGCTAAATATTGTTCCGCATGACTGGAGGGAGGTAAAAGTCATTGCTATTCGGAAACCCGGGAAACCTGCCTCTGATCACAATTCATATAGGCCGATTGCGATGCTCTCTTGCCTCCGGAAATTAATGGAGAAAATGATCCTCTTACGGTTAGACAAATGGGTCGACACAAACGGGTTACTTTCAGATACTCAATTTGGCTTTCGCCGGGGCAAAGGGACGAACGATTGCCTAGCGTTGCTTTCTACTGAAATTCAACTAGCCTTTGCTCGAAAAGAGCAAATGGCTTCTGCGTTCATGGATATTAAGGGGGCTTTTGACTCTGTTTCTGTAGAAGTTTTAATAGCGAAACTTCATTCGCAGGGACTTTCACCAAATTTGAATAACTTTTTGCTCAATTTGTTGTCAGAAAAGCATATGTATTTCTCACATGGCGATTCGACAACTTCCCGAATTAGTTACATGTTTAAGTCTTCTCTTATATAATTTTTACGTCAATGACATCGATGAATGTCTTGCAAATTCATGCACGCTAAGGCAACTTGCAGACGATAGCGTTGTATCCATTACTGGTAGCGAGGCTAGCGATCTGCAAGGACCATTGCAAGATACCTTAGACAATTTGTCTGAATGGGCTCTTAAGCTGGGTATCGAATTCTCTCCGGAGAAAACTGAGCTGGTCTTTTTTTCTAGGAAGCATAACCCAGCTCAGCTGCAGCTCCTACTAACGGGTAAAACGATCTCTCAGGTTTTAGTCGCTAAATATCTCGGGGTCTGGTTCGACTCTAAATGCACCTGGGCTTGTCATATTAGGTATCTGACACAAAAATGCCAACAGAGGATTAATTTTCTTCGTACGATTACCGGAACTTGGTGGGGTGCTCACCCAGGAGACCTTCTAAGGTTATACCAAACAACGATATTGTCAGTTCTTGAGTACGGCTGTTTCTGCTTTCGCTCCGCCGCGAACACACACATTATAAAATTAGAGAGAATACAATATCGTTGTTTGCGTATTGCCTTGGGTTGCATGCAGTCGACCCATACGATGAGTCTTGAAGTGTTAGCGGGTATTCTTCCGTTGAAACATCGTTTTTGGAATCTCTCTTACCGGTTGCTAATTCGATGCACAGTTATGAACCCATTAGTAATTGAAAATTTCGAGAGGTTGGTCGACCTTCAATCTCAATCCAGATTTATGACTTTATATTTTGACTATATGGCTCAAGATATTAATTCTTCTTCATACGATTCCTCCAATGTCGCACTTTTAGATACTTCTAATAATGCTATATTCTTCGACACCACCATGAAACAAGACATTTCTGGTATCCCGGATCAATTGCGACCCAAATAGATCCCTAAGATTTTTTCCAATAAGTTAAAACATGTTAGTTATGATAAAAGGTTTAACACTGACGGATCTAATCTAGATGAGTCCACTGGCTTCGGTGTTTTCCACGAAAATTTTACCGCCTCCTACAAACTCGATGCTCCTGCTTCCGTGTACGTCGCAGAACTTGCTGCTATTCAATACTCTCTTGGGATCATCGAAACCCTACCCATAGACCACTACTTCATCTTCACAGACAGTCTCAGTGCCATTGAGGCTCTGCGATCAATGAAACCTATTAAGCACACTCCGTATTTCCTGGGGAAAATACGGCGGTTTTTAAGTGCTCTAACAGATAAAAATTACCGGGTTACCTTAGCCTGGGTCCCTTCTCATTGCTCGATTCCGGGTAATGAAAAGGCTGACTCTTTAGCTAAGGTGGGTGCTATCGATGGCGATATTTATGAAAGACCAATTGCTTATGATGAATTTTATAGCATTTTGCGTCAGAGAACACTCAACAGTTGGCAATCATCATGGAACTCAGATGAACTGGGACGGTGGCTACATTCCATTAAGGTATCGACGAAAGCATGGTTCAAGGGGTTGGATGTAGGTCGGGACTTCATTCGCGTGATGTCCAGACTTATGTCCAATCACTACACGTTAAACACGCATCTCTTTCGTATAGGGCTTGTAGACAGTAATCACTGCGTTTGTGGCGATGGCTACCATGACATCGAGCATGTTGTTTGGTCGTGTACCGAATACTGTGGTGTTAGGTCTGAGCTTATAGATTCCCTTCGGGCCCGAGGAAAACAACCGAACGTACCCGTTAGAGACATTCTGGGAAGCGGTGATCTCCAGTACATGACACAGCTATACGGGTTTATAAAAAATGCTGGCATTAAAATTTGATTTCTTTTATCTATTTGCTAGAATACAATTTCTGTCACAAACTGAAAGAGAATGATACACCCGGCTGGAGACACTAAAACGAAGACTCGGCATCTCTATGTTTACGCAGACACCTCAGACCAAAACTGCTCAAATAGAACATCACTGGTTAGCCACGTACAAATGAATACATTCTGTAATATAAAATAGTTAAAAACAAAATTGTAACACCCCTCCTCTCACCTTAAATCCCCACTAGCTCGTAGTCGGCCGCGAGAATAAAGAAAAGGCCTCCCTCTTTTCCCTGCTAATTTAGAATTTAAAAAAAATGTACTTGGCTCAGTTAAACATAAATTGTATCGTGCCGTGTCAAATAAACTATTTAAAAAAAAAAAAACTTCTAGTTTAAAGTTTTGTTTTTTTTTTCCCTGTAGGAGCTTGAGACCGTTAGTTAGATATATTGTGGTATACATACTCTGCGTTACTTTTTATGCACTGTCAGTTCGTTTCATCACTATGGGTATCAGTGATAGTCGCACCAGGGCCTTGCATTTCACTTCTAGAAGGAATGACTTCTTTGATGAAGTTTCTTACTTTCATTAGTTCAGCAGACCATATCTCGTTAGGCGCAAGGACACCTTTTCCGTGGATACGTAGTCTTCGCTGAAACAATGTGCTGCATTCACACAGAAAGTGTTCCGAAGTTTCTACTTCGAAATTACAGAAACGACAAATGTCATCTGTTAGTTTACTTATTTTTTAAGGTGATACCCAGGCTTCGAAATGGTCACGGTAGAACCACTTTTCACTGCGATAATCGTCTTCTTCTTCCTCTGACGCTACCAAGGCTCGCTGTCTGAATACATTCTTAAACAAACATGTCAAATGAGTATCGCCATCACGACGTTATTTTCCTCAAACGTGTTTTGACATTTTTTCTAGAAATGAGAATTACGCACGTTGAAAGCGTGTATTCTGGAAATTATGTATATTATTGATCTTGTAATCATATTTCTTAACATAAATGAACGAAGTAGACAGAAAGAGACCGAAATAGCATCGCTAAACGATTGACAGTGTGCATTTCTTTAATACGCGAGTGTCGTTTGACTATCCTTTTCTTTCTGTGAGCTGAGCGGCGATGGTTTGGTTATTTTACATTTACGAGCGAAAGCCGACTGTGACGCACGCTAAGGAAGCGAGATCAAATGAAAATGGTGACCGTTTACAAGCCTGGTAATACCTAATCGGACAGTGTCCAGTAAGTAGGCCTGTTAAAGTTCAACCTACAACGAACAAAAGGTAGATTTTCCGTCATAAAATATATTTGCGAAAGTTTGCAGCCATTTGTTTTTTTAGTTAAGAAGCTTTTAATTTCATTGCAGTCATTCAACTCATGGCGGCAGCGGCCGTTTAGCAGTAAACATTACATTCAATTACTTAGGTTCTAACTTCACATGGAGCTCGTATACCCTCCTTAAACTGTGTATCTTCCATTGCACGTCAATGGAGGTGATTATTTTTTCGACTGGGTATTTGTATACGAGCTTTATATGAATATTTATTTTCTTTTCATATAATTTACATTTTGAGTATAACGCAATTTCGCAAAATTTCCATGTGCAGTTTCGTACCCCAGTTCTAACTTAGAGATGACATCAGAGCTTTGAAGAGCGTCTTTTATTTTTGTTTTGTTTTTGGTTTCATTTCCTTCAATTTTGCTTAGACCTAAAGTTTGATGCCTTTTTTCATGCCATATCTTTTGAAGACCTTGAGTTAAACCTATGAGTTATAAAGCTCTTCTAAAATAGATGATATGAACACAGTGACTGAAGATACCAACTCAAGAAAAACTGCAAATTTAAATAGCACCAGGCATTTGATCGTGCCGGTTTTTGATAAAACTGACTTCATATTTAATAACAGTACATCAACAACCTGTGTTTAGAGGGTCACTGACAATGTTTTTCTTGGAAAACTATTTTAGGTGGATTCAAGAACAAAAAACGTTGTTAAAATATGGTAAGACATGAACCGTTTGCAAGCTTACAGTAAAAATATCATGTTTTTTATGGTTACAAAAAAAATATCCATTTACTGTTCTCATCACAAAATGCATCGTGAAATTTTTCCCGGGTATAGTTACATATTTTTCGTAGACATTTTATTGATTGGAAAAATTTCAATTTTGGTACACTACAAAAGGATTCGAGTTGTTTGGTATATACACAAGGGGTAGACAAAATGATTGAGACAGGCAAAACTTTCTAAATTTTAAAATAACCAGAATTTAATGAAAAATTAATCAATTTGATGAAACCGGTTTAATTTTACTGGAAAACTATCATGGTTTCCTAGTATAACTTGAGAACTTGACGTGGCCAATGAACACCGGAAATGTTCCGGATTTTAGGACACCCCCTTTTATAGAAAAAATGGCAAAAACAATGTTTTTTATTTTATTTTACTGGATAATTATATTTAATGTAAAATAGATGTATTTACAATCAAAAACAAAACTCATAATAAGTTAATTCATTATAAAACCCAGAGATAGGTTTTGTTTTAGTTGTGTATACAAGTATACAAACATTAGCATAAGGAATATCTCATTGCTGTCCGTTTGAAGAGGGTACGTAAAAATAACCCGAAATGTTTATATTTACACGAACTTGTAATGAGTGGTGCCAATTCATGTGGCACTCAGCTGGAGTTCAGCATAGGCACTGGATATATAATCCAAAATTGAAAAATCCGCATCATGTACACAAAACATTCGTTCTGCATATGTGCTAGTTACATCCCGAAATGAATTGCTTGTACAATTCATCGCTTTTTAAAAAGTCACTCCGTTTTTCTTATCAGTTGATTGATAATAGCTATTGCTTGGTATTAACTCGACGTTTCTCATGGAACACATTTTGTAAACATTTCAATGATTACCTATGATTCCGAACACGAACACCAATCCGGCGCTGATGGTTGCGAATATCGAGATACTGTACGAATACACCACCTTCATTGTAGATTTTCTTTGGTTTAACCACTTCACATAACTTGTTAGATTAAAACACGATCAAAATTCGTGTGGATACGATTTTCAGCTATTCACAATATTGATAGGAAACAACACACCACTCAACAAAAGGCTCGTGGTTACTGCCGTCCAGTACTGTTTTCTTCTTCACATGATAACCGATCGCAGTGAACTGAGCTGCGCGCGTTCGTTGTCGTTAGTCACCACAAACATCCCCAATCACACTAAACTATAGCGCTTTACACTGGCACACTGTAGCAAATCCAGGCAGGCGTGTTTTCCCTCACGACGGACACTACAATTCAACCCGGGTTTACTGACGCTGCTGGTGACGACACGATTTCTTCGTATGTGCTCAAAGAAACATTGCTTGATGATGACTGTTGCGGACTGGAACGACAGGCAAATGTTTCTGATGAACGGCGTTCTTGATGACACTACCTAACCACCAATCGAAACTGACTAGCCGCTACTGGAGTTGAAAGTGTAATGCAATGTACGCTCGTATTAGGTCCGCCACGATAGCCACCACGGACCAACAATAAGTAAACTCAGTAAATCCTCACTGCCGGGCAGCACCCAGATCAAAAGGGACGTTTCATTCACGAGAATCAGCTCAAAACGCGTGCATAAGTTTAAAAAGCTGACTGCCACCATGTGTAGCTCAGTAAATACAGTGATAGGCCGCTTTTACCTCATCCCTCATGAAATATCACGCATATTCGAAACAATTTAGCTTTTATATGTCGTTTCTCTTCAATGGAAAAACTGCCTGTACTGTCTGAGAAACAAACAAAAGAGAAATATAGGTAGAAAAGCGAAATAACGTAGCATAAAAACAGCAGGACCCTGTTGCATAGAATTAACAAGTTAGAAATTCGCATACCTGAAGATACATCCACAGTGTAAATTATTTTGTTAACACTTGCGCAGCTGCTTCCTGCCTTGATATGCTATAGGGTGAATTTTTTATTTTTAATAACCACTGAGGATCCGAATTGCAGTAATTTAACGCTGAAATTCAACGTACTACCATCACATTCTTAATTTAAAAAAATGGTTTCTCATCTTCTATTTTACAATCTAATTAAAAATGTTGATCGTTATTTAAGTTTATTTGAGGTAAAATGTCACTGTCTTATTAAACCTACAATGATACACGGTGCCCCGCTGGACCGTTATTATAAAAACAAATTGTCCATCATATCCAAGTATAAGGGTCAAGTCGTGAGGTCATTTTACACCTCTGGTTAAATTTTTAAAAAAATCTGCCGACCGGATCTCGAGAAATCTGGATTTTAGGGTGTTAGTTAACAAAATTTCAAAATAATTCATATTCGATTCATGCAATATCACTGAAATTCATCCAAAAACATACCCAAATCATTTTATACCAAAATATACTTGTTGGTGTTGTTACAATTATGATTATGATCACCACTGACTTAACTGTCCAAATTGACTTAAGTATGTTATTTGTATAGCTTTTTATGCAAGATTTGGACCACTGCGACCAGTATTTTGATCTTTTGTGATATTTGTATGGCTTAATGACTTTAGTTTAACTTAAATGTTACGTTCTGTGAAGTGAATGGGGAAAATGAATTTAAATTTCATACACAAATATTCACACACGTATACACGTATACATACACACAAATTTTGAAAATTATGTATTATATTTTCTCAGTTAGAAAGAGTGATTGTAAAAAGGTTTATATACAATAAGAGAATTTAATCCCCTTTTCCTGGATTATGTATCGAATAATACAATTTTTTTAAACAATTGCATTCCGTATGGAGTAAACCGATTGGTAGTAACTATTTTTCATATTTCTCGAATGTTTCAGAACAAAAAAGTTTCTTTTAGTGTGTATTATTGTATTAATCTTAGAACAAGAAAGTCGAATCAACAAAAAAGTGCTTTTTGGACATATTGGCTCTTACGTCAACCATGCAAGAAGGGCCGTATAGGCTAACACATGTGATTACTGTTATATTCAATCACAGCACTTAATAAGCGATCGTTGTAAATCTGGGGTGATTTCGGAGCCTTGTACAGTTGCCAAATCACGTTGAAGTCTGCATGAATAGGCTCGGAAGCTTGTTCATTGTGATGGCCAAGACCTCTTCCATTGTCTCTGCAGAACTCTGGTACAGTACCTCTACAATTATGGGTCAGTTAACGAGTTGTCTGAATGTTCAAAATTAGATATAAAATTGTAAAAATTATCAACTACGAATGTTTTACTATCTATCTCTGTGTTCTGATGTGTACTTTCGATCAACAATTAGTTTCACTGCAGTTGATGCGTGTAAATCGGTTAGGAAGAAAAATATCACTTACATAGCAAAAGACACAATTATGGGTCACTTTTGGCATTCAAAATCATTTAGTCTATAAAATCGTCAAAATACATAACACAAGTTATTTTATTGTTGTAAATGCCTGAACATAAGTTGTTTTATACAGTCTTGATGAATCATCATGTAAAAGTAATAGAAATAGCCAAAGTATGGACTGACCCACTATTGTGCACCGTAAAATGTAACTTTACTACAATTATGGGTCACTTAACTTATTGCACCGAGCAGAATTATAGCTTTTAGTGACATCATCAACTTTAAGTTATTTTATTCGTATAAATGAGGTTACAAGTGAGTTACAAAAAATACCACTGCTAATGGAAATTGTTCAGTTTCGTGAGAATAGACGTATTTGCGTAAAAGTGACCCATAATTGTAGCTGACCCATAACTGTGGAGGCACTGTACATGGTACTTACTTAGCCCTGGAAAGATAATCTTATTTTGATGTGAAATTGATGAATGAATTTTCAATCATTTGAAATGCAAGTTTTTATTTAAAATTTAATAATGATCATTACGGTGGTAACACATCCATACATAACAAATACTAGAATTCAGTTTTTTGAAAAACGTGAACGTTTCCGCATTATTTGAAAACGAAGAGGGCAATGTCACTAGGAGCGAGGAGTCAAATTGACGCAGACTATCTTTCTACGGTTAGCGATGTGGTATTTTAAAGTGAACGGAAGTTGTAGCTCTTTCCAGCTGCTGGTAAAATCAGAAATTAGCTCTTCGAACCCATGCTTGAGTCAAAAAGAAAAGCATTTATCTTACATCAAAGTTCTCCATAACCTACATATCGCACCAATACTTAAAAATTTGATAAAGTTTGTTTAGTAGAATAACCAACCGTGACGTAGTCCAAAAGATCTAGATTGTTTGCCAAACATTTAGCAGCGCCCAAAAGTGCTTGTCTCTCTAATACAGCGGTTCTCAACCTTTTTTTGTCCGCGTACCCCTTAGCGATATTTTTTATATCGATCGTACCCCCTCGCTCGGAATGTTCTCGAAAAGTGGTAGAGAGTAGTGGTACACACTTAAAACTGCATCTCGAGCTCGGTTGAAAAACATCCGAGTTCACTCGGCAAATCGGGATTCAGCCGATATTTTAGCAAAAAAATGCCGGTTGCCGAAACTTCGCCGAAAGAAACTTGCTTGACGAAGCTCGTCTTTATATTTTGCCGAATTTATCGTGAAACACTGTTGATGCCGAGGTCAGCGTTTCAGCAATTACATTACTGACATCTCGACACAAATTTTACTCATTGCCGTATTTCGGCAACACAACTGTCATTCTCATGAACGACTTGCCGCCATTCTTTTAGTGCAAATTTGTGCGTGTTACGGGCGAGCAAACAGGAAGCAGATACCACCTACAAACATTTTCTTAGGAAACCAACCAGTAGAAAAACGCAAAATCGTAAGGGACCTAGGCGTAATCTTAGACTCCAAACTTACATTCATAGAACATTATAATACAATTATCAACAAAGCAAATAGTATGCTGGGCTTTATAAAACGCTTCGGCCACGATTTTCAAGACCCATATACAATCAAACTATTATATATTACATACGTCCGACCAATTCTGGAATACTGTAGCATTGTATGGAGTCCCTATATTGCCACACATGAAGAACGCATTGAATCTGTCCAAAAACAATTTCTTTTGTACGCGCTCCGTAAGCTAAATTGGACATAATTTCCCTTACCATCATATGAAGCACGCTGCATGCTTATAGACATACAAGCACTTAAAGAACGCCGCGATCTTTCAATGCTTTATTTTATCAATGACATTATTTCTCAACGCGTGCAATCTACTCAATTATTATCACAACTAAATTTTTATGCACCCAGTCGTCAATTAAGAAATCGTAAAATATTTTCGGAAAATTCTCACAGAACAAACTACTCAAAAAAATGGCCCAATAAATCACATGATGCGTCACTATAATCAGCACTGCGAAAATATCGACATCACCATAGGCAGAAATCAAATAAAAAAACGACTAACTACTGGAAATAATGTATAGAATATAAGAAAACATTGTATTATTATAACTGTAGTCTACATTTGCTTGACGAAATAAATAAATAAATAAATAAATAAAAATTTGACTGAAATTTGTCCAAACTACAGATGTCAACAATCAGGCAGCCTAAAAAATGTAGTACAGATTCGTACAAAGTGGCTGGTACTCGAAAAAGTGTAGTTTAAAATCGTGTTAATGCAATATCATTATAATCGTTTTAAGGCAAAGCATTAGACGTAGTTTTAGACTAAATGTTTCGCAGTAGAGCGACCAAGATAAAGACAAACATTAAAATCTCAATATGAATAAATTTATTTACTTCCTAGAAATTATCGAGCGTATAATTTATCTCTTGAAAGAAAACTATCGGATTTTCAGCAAAATTATTCTCTGTGGTTGGACTCCACTAAAAAAACGGATCTTTACTGTGCTGAAACATTCAGCTTATATAACCGAAAAGCGTTAAACTGGCTGCCTCTCAGCTGGATTTGCCGAGAGCACAGTAAAATGTGTACCGCGATTTTCGGCATAAAATGACATCTGTCAAATATTCAGCCAAGATGGTTGCCGAGTACTCGACTGTCTAAATCTCGGCAGAAACGATTCTGAGATTCGGCGAAATTTTCTAAATGTGTAGATCATGTTGTGTTGTGTTGATTGCTACAGTCATATTTTAAGAGCGAGATTGAATAATAAACAAGTATTATAGAGAAAAATAGCTTTGTCCGCCATTACTGATTTTTCTTTCGCGTACCCCCTGAAGGCTTTCGAGTACCTCCAGGGGTACGCGTACCCCAGGTTGAGAACCGCTGCTCTAATCACCGAAAGTAACATTTAAATTGAACGAGAGCTACTAAGTCATACAACTAACATACTTAAGTCAATTTGGAGAGTTAAGTCAGTGGTGAATTATCATAATTTTAACAACATCAACAAGTATATTTTGGTATAAAATGATTTGGGCAAGTTTTTGGATAAATTTCGGTGAGATTGCATTAATCGAATATGGACTATTTTGAAATTTATTAACTAACACACTAAAATTGAGATTTCTCGAGATCCGGTCGGTGGATTTTTTTACAATATTAACCAGAGGTGTAAAATGACCTCGAGAATTGATCCTTATACTTGGATTTGATGGACAATTTTTTTTATAACAACGGTCCAGTGAGACAACGTGGATAGTTTGCCCTATTCAGTCGTTTTCTCTTCAAGTTTATCCGGTTCATTGGAGATTTAAAAGACAGTAGTAAGACTGAAAAAAGTATATCAAATAATTCAAATAACATAAACATGATTTCGTAGTGACCCATTTTCATCATTATCACAGCATGTAAGTGGCAATAACGTTCACAGAAATATTCATTGTTTTTACACTATGTAGATACTCGAAAAAGTTTTAATTACCTTGCCAATTGCCAATTTTGTTTTTTTTTTATTTTCTTCAAGAGTATTAAATTTGTGTAGTATGTTGCTCACAATTAGTTTATCTAGTGATGTAAGAATTTTCTTTCATACTTTTATGTTTTTATCCTTTTTTTAAAGCTTTTATATGAAGCATTTATTATAAAACCAATTAACACATCAGACTTATTTTGTAAATCTGGCTTGTTCGAGTAACAACTTGTTTTAATTTTATTATTTTCGGGTATTGAATTGTTTTTCTATACCAGACGGTTTCACGTGAGGGCATTGTTTTTTACCCGTCATTTTTGCATTTGCTTAAGAAAAAGTTCCGTGGATGTTATGTGTTTGTTGTCCAATATTCTAGAAAATTGTACCCTTTTTCACAACTTAAAGTTATTATACGGAAAGTCAATACTATGTACATATGGCTTGGCAAACCACTAAAAAGTTTTGAAGCATAGGAGCCAATGAATCTAAAAGCGAGCTATGTAAAAAAAGTATTGATGATTACAATTCTTTTTAGAGCCAAAACGGCTTGTTTGATTGACGTGACGTCTAAGACGAAGTTGTACAAAACGAAATTATTTTTTTAAACTATTTTCCTGTGTATATTTTTTTCTTGGGAGTACAAAATTATTATCTACCGCTTTACCGATCAAACAAACAGTTTAGATGCTAGAAATAATTTTTTTAATTAATAAACCCTCAGGACTATTTTTTAAAACCTATTTTTAACTAGCTTTTTATGTGTACTTTTCGTAGGAAGAATTCAGATTAATGGCAAGTGTGATTTTTAAGATATTTAATTTATAATTATAAAAACATATTCAATTTATAATTACATTTTTGTCTTTTTGTCTCGTGGAGTATATTTTTTCTGGAAGATTAAAATTATTCTCTTTGCTGAAGACGTTATATCAATCAAACCAAACGTTATGGCTTTAAGTTTTTAAGTTTTTCTATTATTACTTTTCATTTCTCTTTTCTCAATGACGGACAGCCATCAATGTTTAGCTATTTTTTTGTAGTGTTGTAATAAAAAAAAGATTTAAAAAGAAAACTTTTTTATTCAGGCAATTGATAGTTTTTTTTTTTTACTTTTTTTCTAGCTCAACATACATAGCTTCATAGCTACATAAAAGTGAGTCGCGAATAAAAAAAAAACAAGAGCACGAAAAGGCATCTTTTACGCATAGAAACATCTACGTAAAGTTTCAACCTAATCAAAAATGAGAAATGAAAAAAATAAAACTGGGCTATTTTTTGTGCAATTACCTTCAAATATAATACGAATAACCCAGTCAAAATTAATTGAGAGCAAATAATTGACAAATAGCAACCAGCAGTAAAACAAGAAAAGAGCACATTGTGAACTGCAAATTTTCAACTTTTCTGAAAATTATTTCCAATATGTTAGCTAGAATTGCATGCTCTAATTTTATCGAGAAGCGTCAAAGCGATTAATGAAATCAAGTTAAAACGTGAAAAATGTATGAAAATTATTTATTATTGATATGTTAATACATATGCGCTTAATTTACATTAAGGTTTTTTTATATTTTCTAATATCAATCAATGATCATTAAAAAAGGGTTCCTTAAACAAGAAATCACTATCAAACACAGCTATATATCATTTGCAGTCTGAGGCAAAGCGGCATAAAAACCCCAAAGTGCACGCGGTCGACCAGATGTGTACACTCTTCTACTGATTATGATGTTTGTTAGAAATCTTCGTCATTTCATTTAGCCTTACTCATGCTACTAACAAGCACCACATAGGCATATACGATGAACGTTTTTCAATATAACACAAGCATGTTGCAGTGTTTTACAGGATGGCCATACTTCAATTGCATATACATGGCTTGGAGGGAATATTACATAGCCGTCACTATAATACAACCTATGACCAAACAAACAAAAAATACTCGATATAAGCGACAGCAACCGTTGAATATGAACACCGTAATCTGTAAATAATGGTCGTGGTGTCTTATCTTTTACCGACTACAAACAAAAATACATCTGCTTTAAAATAAATTTTATAACTGATCTCTGTTGGTCTATTACAATAAGACAGATTGAAGTCCAGTATGTTGTTGATGTTCCTTCTGCACGTGTTATTTTTATTGTTCACACAAAAAGTTTTCGACACGGTACAATACAAAATGATGTTTAGAGGAACCAGTTATATATAGTGTCTTACTTTATGAACTATTGCATAAACTAAGAGCATTTATTTTATCCTCACTGCAGACTCCTAGCGAAAATTTTAAATTATAACTGGTATGTGTTTTAAAATCAGCGGTTTATTGTTTTCCTTCAAACAGCCACAAATAATGAGCAGCATGTGTAGTATGTTCAGCTGCACTAGGATATCACAAACAGGAAAATATCGTGCCTCGGGCCGAATCCGGGATCTAATGGTGTTCTTGAGACAAATCGCGCGAAATGACCGATGGTCGAATATCGACCATTTTTGATTTGAATGAAACTTTGCACACGTATTTGGCTTAGCAAACTGAGCATTTTTCACAGGTGGAGAGATTTTTTACACCCATGAGTTACATTCTAAAAGGGAGTATGCCTTTTGGCAAGGGTTTTATTCGAAGCATTGTAGCCCAGAAACCGTTGGTTGTATAGAAAAACTGTCTGAGGATGAGTTGTAGGGAATTAAAAATGCACCATAAAAAATATACACTGTACAAAAAATTTTTTTTTGACCAAAAAAAATTAAAAATAAGCATTAAATTTCAATTTAAAAAAAAAGAGTTGAATTTTTTTTTTATTTTTTCTTTAAAGAAACTTGACGTTAATAGGCAACTTTTTAAAAAAGTCCAGGATGGAGAAATGAAAAATAATTTTTTTATGGTAGATTATTTGTTTTATAAAAATTCTAATTCGAACACTTTTCAAAATATTTGTATTCTGATGATTTTAAAAGATGCAGAGAGTCATTTTAAATCAAAAAGCTCTTGGTATTAAACATTCTAAAGGCATCGGTTTCCGAGTTATTTTTATTTTAATTTCGAAAAATTATTGATATTTCGGAAAATACACGTTTTTCTTAATTTGTCCATGGTTCTCCAGCAAAAACCATACGTTCATTGGAATGCTTGTTCAAAAATATACAAGTTACAAAATGTAAACACCTCATAGATACTCTTATCAATTTGGCGAAGGTGACGAAAAGAAAAATAAAACTTTACATTCTTTTTATTTGCTGAACTATAAAAAAGTGCAGAAAATATTTAAGTTCACAGAAGATTTCAGTAATGTTATTTGCTGAGCTCGTCTAGTGAACTGTATTTTGGCAAAAAAGTAAACCGACATCAGCATTCTTTAATGAAATTACAGAATTGCCAGTTAAATTTCAAATTTACTGATTGTTTCCAGTTGATAAACAGGTCATTCTATACCAGCGGTTCTCAAACTTTTTTTGTCCGCGTACCCCTTAGCGATATTTTTTATATCGATCGTACCCCCTGGCTCGGAATGTTCTCGAAAAGTGGTAGAGAGTAGTGGTACACACTTAAAACTGCATCTCGAGCTCGGCTGAAAAACATCCGAGTTCACTCGGCAAATCGGGATTCAGCCGATATTTCAGCAAAAAATGCCGGTTGCCGAAACTTCGCCGAAAGAAACTTGCTTGACGGAAGCTCGTCTTTATATTTTGCCGAATTTATCGTTAAACACTGTTGATGCCGAGGTCAGCATTTCAGCAATAACATTACTGACATCTCGACACAAATTTTACTCATTGCCGTGATTCGGCAACACAACTGTCATTCTCATGAACGACTTGCCGCTATTTTCTTAGTGCAAATTTGTGCGTGTTACGGGCGAGCAAACAGGAAGCAGATAAAAATTTGGCTGAAATTTGGCTGAAATTTGTCCAAACTACAGGTGTCAACAATCAGGCAGCCTAAAAAATGTAGTACAGATTCGTGAAAAGTTGCAGGTACTCGAAAAAGTGTAGTTTAAAATCGTGTTAATGCAATGTTATTATAATCGTTTTAAGGCAAAGTATTAGACGTAGTTTTAGACTAAATGTTTTGCAGTAGAGCATGACGACCAAGATAAAGACAAACATTAAAATCTCAATATGAATAAATTTATTTACTTCCTAGAAATTATCGAGCGTATAATTTATCTCTTGAAAGAAAACTATCGGATTTTCAGCAAAATTATTCTCTGCGGTTGGACTCCACTAAAAAAACGGCTCTTTACTGTGCTGAAACATTAAGCTTATATAACCGAAAAGCGTTAAACTGGCTGCCTCTCAGCTGGATTTGCCGAGAGCACAGTAAAATGTGTACCGCGATTTTCGGCATGAAATGACATCTGTCAAATATTCAGCCAAGATGGTTGCCGAGGACTCGGCTGTCCAAATCTCGGCAGAAACGATTCTGAGATTCGGCGAAACTTTCTAAGTGTGTAGATCATGTTGTGTTGTGTTGATTGCGACAGTCATGTTTTAAGAGCGAGATTGCACAATAAACACAAGTATTATAGAGAAAAATAGCTTTGTCCGCCATTACTGATTTTTCTTTCGCGTACCCCCTGAAGGCTTTCGAGTACCCCCAGGGGTACGCGTACCCCAGTTTGAGAACCGCTGTTCTATACTATCAGTTCTTCATGTAGACTCACGACTGCTGTTTCAAAAGGGCACATCTAAAAATGTGACTGATGAATGAAATATTTTGTATCAGAAAAACGACTTGTTTGATTGGAATGGTGTCTTCAGCAAGTGCGATTCTAAAAAAAATATAAACACTGTGAAAATATTTTTTTTCTGGGCCAAATATTCCAAATTGTCACAAAATCTAAAATATCTCAAAAAGTACCTTTTTAAAAATCTAATTTTTTTAACATTTAAGACGACAATATTTATTACTATCTGTCAAAATTTGGTGTTGGTAAAATTAAAAACAAAGAAGTTATGGACGTTTGAATATTTTGTCATTTTCACTCAGATTTTGTTTTGGGTGTTTTTTCTGTTGTTGTTATAAATTATCGCTAAGACCATGATACAAATCCAACGGCCGTATTGAAATCTAATATGCGTAACTCAGCGACGATTTTCCGCTATCAGACGGTTTCAAAAATAAGACGCGGTAGATTAAGTACTATGGCCAAATAAGGAGTGCAATAAAAATTCATGATTTTCTTTGTTCTTTTATGTAATATTTATTTTTCCATAAACTGAAAAATAGGATAAGACATATACACTACTCTAAGCACTATGCGATATATATTTCCATGTCTCTAAATTTACATCACTTTTTTCACTATATCGAGTATTTAAGTGTCATCACAGTTTGAATACAATTTTGCTTTAATTTTAGTTTCTGATACAGGAATGAATGAATGAAATTTTTGAGTTCCTTTAATTGCTTTTGCACTACTATTGAGTTCATTGAGCTGTGAAGCTAAGCTTCATAGTCTTCAGTTGAAACGAAACTAAAATCTAGTTTGGTTAACTCTTGTTCTTTTCGGGTATTTGCCCAACTAAAAAGCTCCTTGGCAATCTTTATTGAATGCTCACGTTGTTTTGCCAAACTTGCTCCACTAGCCATACGTTTTATTGTACCTCCAATAGCGTCGCTAGGACCCTTACCATGCGATGTTGCGAAAAAATGCCACTCGGCTTCAATCTTATAATTTGAATTAAATTCACACAGACTTGCAATTTTTTTTCTGTTTTTGTACTGTGACGCAGTACCATCAGACATAAAATATATCTTATTGATTTTTTCACATTGTTTTGTTCTTAAAAAAGAAGTCATCTTAGAAATAAACAAATTAACTGCCACTGAGTGATGTCTTAAATCTTTTGAAATTATTATAAAACTGAAAAGTTTACTCTGCATGTTTTTGCCTTTCTCCTAGAAAGCTATAGCAATCACTGCAAAAACTATAGGTATAAAAGTGCTCAAAAGAGCCGAATGTCGTATATCACTCGACTCAGTTCGATGAGCTGAGCATTTTCTGTATGTGTGTATGTGTGTGTTGTGTGTGTGTGTGTGTGTGTGTGTGTGTGTAACGCTCTCCCAATTTCACTCGATTTTCTCAGAGATGGCTGAACCGATTTCAATGAAATTAATTGCAAATGAAAGGTCTAGTTGTCCCATGGGACCCTATTGAATTTTATTATAATCGGATTTCTAGTTTAGAGGTTATCCCGAAAAAAAATAACATTAACAAAACATTAAAAAAACCTTAAAAATTACTGTAACTGTACATAGTTATACCATAATTTAACTATGTTTTTCATTGTAGATACATCAATTTTACATTAAATATCATTGTCCAGAACAATAAAAAACATCGTTTTTGCCATTTTTACAATGAAAAAGGGGGGTCGTTATGTATCTTAACAGCATTTTTTCAGGCATTTTTCCCATACATTTAGAAGTCACTGACAATGTTTTTCATGGTAAAATTATTGTCGGTGGTAGATTCAATAACCAAAAACGTTGTTAAAACATGGTAATGACAACAATCGCTTACAAGCTTATACAGTATGGGACCCCTCTATTATAGAAAAGGGAGGGGTGTCAAACCATTATGCACATATTTGTTACCTCTAAAAATATTCACCTGCCAAATTTGGTTCCTTTTAGTTGATTAGTTCTCGAGATGTGCAGAAATTTGTGTTTAATTTGTATGGCACCCCTCCCTTCCAAAAGAAGAAGGGGTGTCGAATCATTATGAACATATTATTTATCACTAAAAACATGTACCTGCCAAATTTGGTTCCATTTAGTTGATTAGTTCTCGAGATGTGCAGAAATTTGTGTTTCATTTGTATGGAACCCCTCCCTTTCAGAAAAGGGAGGGGCGTCCAACTATTATAGACATATTTGTTACTCCTTAAAACATCCACATGGCAAATTCGGTTTTACCTGCTTGGTTTGTTCTTGAGTTGTGCAGCAATTTATGTTTCATTTGTATGGGACCCCTCCCTTCCATAAGAGGAAGGGGTCTCAAACTATCATAGGATCCTTTACCGGTACCAAAAACCCCTACACACAAATTTTCACGTCGATCGGGTCGGTAGTTTTTGAGCCAATATGGATCAGACAGACAGATAGATAGACCGGACTGCATTTTTATATGTATAGATAACAACATCAATTTTTTTAGAACCTAAAGAGTGAATATACATTTATTGGATCGAAGCGTGCATGTAAATCTATTTTCACAAATAATAAGTTTGAATGAGAAAGGCTGGGTCTGACCGCTAGGTGGATCAATTTAGGTTTTTCTATTTCAAAAATAATACCTGGCATATATTTTTTATTGAACTATTTCGGATCCAGCCCGAAAAAGTAACATCAGAAAAACCTTAAAAGTTGCTGTAACTGTACATAGTTGTACATACATAAGACATACGTAACACTCAGGAAGAAATCTTCCAAAAAAGTTGGTGCAAAATTAACTAATCGAATGGTACCACACTATAAAATCACTGTTTGAGTTGTTTTTGAAGGCAGTGTACCTACGCAGCCCTGCATTTGTCTCGCTCCTACTCGAAAAATGCTGCAAATAACTTTTTGACAGTTTCTTATGGGATTTTCTTTGAGGCTGGATAAAGCCGAGAAAAAGAAAATTCATTTTGTTTATTATTTGTCGAGCAGTTGGACAGGACGGGGTACGGAGTACTATGGGGCAAAGTGTACCAGAAAAAACGCGATTGTTACGTATGTCCTCTGTATGTGGTGTAATTTTCTGAGCACAACGTGATTTTTTTTTAAATTCTATATCATTGTCTTTCGATTTTAAATGAAGAATAAAAGTCGCTCCAAAATCGCTACAATGATAGTAGCGAGCAGGTATCGAGCAGTTTTAATTCGTGATTTAAAAATTGAAAGACAGCGATAGAAATTTTTTGAAAATCACGTTTTGCTTTGAAAATGAAGCACTTTTAGATGTTATAAAAAACTGATATAGCTATACAACGAAATTTATCGAAATTAAGAACACATCCCAACAAACAATTTTGTTGGATAACGGCTTGTTAAGCTATAGTTCAGCTGAAATCCACTGAATAGTAGCTTATTAAGCTGTAAATCAACAAAAATGTTCGTTGGGATTTTTTCATTAGATATTATCAACTTTCTCAACCAATTTTTCTGCTGTTATAAGCTCTAATTTAGGTCTGGAATTGTTTCTAAGTATCAGACCTTAAAAAATTTTAAAAAATCTAGGGTTTACTATATTTTTCCGGATTTATCGTTAAAAATTTTTACTTCAGTAGACTCTCAATATCTCTAAACATTCCTTTAAACACGAATCAACGAAAAAATTGACCTGAAATTAATAAATTTTAGTTATTTTTTGAAGATTTTCGAGAAAAATTTCGTTTAATTGGGTCCTAAAGTTTTACACGGTTTTCTGATTTTTATATTTATCAGCTGAAAGAGTGCAATTTTCTGAGCAAAGCGTGATTTTAAAAAAATGTTCATCGTTTTCCATCGATTTTCAAATGAAGAATAAAAAACTGCTCGAAATGCCTGCTTAAGACCTTTCGAACAGTTATTTTACTCTTCGTTTAAAAATCGAAGGAAAATGATAAACATTTTTAAAAAATCACATTTTGATCAAAAAACGTGGCTTTTTTAAATGATATATAAAAACTGGTATACACTCAAAATAATTTTCACGTTATGATTACCGGAAAAGTTATGTGAATATTTTCCACTGTCATTTTCCCGTCGATTTTACGTGATTGTCATTTGAGTTCATCATGATCTGGTGAGATGATTTATCCTGTGAATATTATTCAGTACACATATGCGTTTCATGTGATTTTCACGTAGAATTTAACTACCGGTAAAGTGAAAAGCATAACGGATAGCTACTACGTTTTATAAAACGTATAAATTTCGATTGTGGTTTCCCAAATTCTCAAGAGAGAAATTAGATTTCAGAATTTTTTGAAATATGTTGCTAGATAAATCGCACGGGCATGCAAAATTTCCAATTTGAAAATGGATTGACAAATATTAAGACATTCACCGTCGATAATTACTGTTTGCTGCTACTGTTTATGTTCAGGTAACTCCTGGATCTTTGAACTGAATCTGTGCAAAATCTGTAAGCTAAAGATTCCATGTCGAATTCTTATGGTTTTTCTAAATCTCACTCATTGGCAAGCCATCCATGAAATCAATTTCAATCAGACCGAATTACACAACAGCTTCGCCATTTTGATTCTTGTATATTTTCGCACGGAGAGTTCATTCTGTTTGACGTTGCCAAGTTCACGTAGATACTACGTGATAAAACATAGTATGCATGTGATTTTCACGTAGATGTTATGTTTGTCACATAAATCATGAAAAATGACAGAAAATGAATAAGCACAGGAAATTTCACGTAACAATAACGTGAAAAATATTTTGAGTGTAGCTTTAGGACGCAATTTCGGAAACCTCGAAATTTCGCACAGCCTTAAGGCACAAACACAATGGATACGTTGCGGCTGCGTTTGCGGCAGTTTGACAGTTAGCCCATACATTTGCTGTCAAATTACCGTCAATCTATTGTGCTTGGGCCTTTACACTAAGGGGAGACAACTGGGTATAGATTTGCATCCACTTTGGGAACCACTCGCTGATTGGTTGAAATTTCAAACCCCGAGTGCGTTAAAATTTATCATCAGGCTCGCTGGCAGTGTTGCTGAACAACATGTTTCGTTGTTTTGATTTATGTTTTTTTTTATTATGTCACCTGTTATAATCTAAAATATTTTCAAGTTAGCATTCAAAATAAAGTACACAGCGTACAAATACGGGTGTAGTAAGAGATCCGACTTGGATCATCACTGATATTATTGACCAGAAGATCTAAAAGTGCGCAGGGAATTAATACGGTTTTGCGTGAAGCATAAGAACAGCACCGCTGCTCAATGTCGAAAGTAAATAGTGTAGTGTAAGCTTATTTCTACTTTTGAGTCCGTTCTGGATTAGGTTTGGATCATACCAGGCATATTGCTTGTGCGGAGAGTACAATTCAGATGGGTCAATGAATGAATCATAATCATTGATGGATGACACGTTTGATTCAAAGGATATTAAAGATGCAGATCCTCCGGTAATCCCCAGACGGTAAAACTATCACCTGCAGGGGGAATTGTGCATAATGCTGATAAAAAGCATCAAAAACATTCAAGTATTTTCCGAGTGAAAGGCATCACTTATGAAAAAAAAAACAACAGGGATCATCGAGGTGGATGAGGAAGAAGAGTAAGAAGCCAGATGTCTCCCCTTAGCCTTTACACGGAGAGATTTTTTCAGACTTCATGCAGATTTTCCGGCTTTTCGAGCAGTTGCAAACATTTTTCAAAAGTATCTGGCATCTTTAGTTTTACCTTTTAAATGATGGTGCTATAACACTCTGGAAAAAAACAATCAAAAAAATAAACTGATGCATTCCAGGACATATTCTTAATAATACAAGCAGTAAGTAGCATTATAAGTATATGCTTTATATCTTATTTTCGCAGTTCTCTACAGTTACAAAAGTAAACAGTAATGTGCACAGTACAATAATGCCTGCATCTAAACAAATATAAATAATTGTCATTTCTCAATTGTGCAATCTGTGACCCTGTGCCCTGAAATGCCTTTTTTTATCGACATTAAGGATAGTTTATATTTCAAATACCATCTTGTCAAAGTTGAAAATCAAGACACCTTGTTTCAGCACAAATTTGACCTAAGCCATTTCTATTCTTCGAGGTATGAACATAATATATGTGTGATATGTACTTTAAAACCTGCGTACTCATTCCTTTATTTAACGTATTTCTCTGACGATCCAACTTTATTTAGCGACTTGAGTGTTGTGCTCCGGAGTTGGAAAAAGTACTGAGCAATTTTCAAAAATTCTGTATATCCGTCAGTATTTAGCTGTAAAATTGCATGCCTTAAGAAGATCAAATGCTAGAACATAAAAAATAAATCAAGACGCTCAAACAGAATCTTGAAATCAGTACATGTCCTGAATCAGGACATATGGTATCCATACTTCGTATGCCTCAAACAACATTCATTTTTTATTGATCTTATTATAGAACTTCAGGGTAATAATATTTTCCTTTTAATTAATATTTCAGGTTCAACATTGTGATATTAGTCATATAGAATAAGTATGTCAGTCGTACGAGGGTTTTTAAAAAAATATCCTCTGATAAAGGGTATGGCAACTTATGCCATTATATGGCCCACAGGGAGTTTAATTCAGCAAACAATCGAAGGAAAAGATTGGCGTAAGATATATAACATTTTATGAAAAGAAAAAATTGTCTTATGAAAATGTTGCAGGTACGTTTAACTATAAACAAAGTTTTAATTTTGCACTCTTTGGAACATTTTTTGTTGCACCTACATTATACGGATGGGTGAAAATCTCGAGTCAAATGTGGCCAACGATGAATTTAAAAACAGGAATTATTAAAGTAAGTCAAAGCTTCATATTGATTTTTTTATTTATATATGGTTCGCTTGATACATTTGTTTAAATTTTACAGGCAATTGTTGAACAGTTTAGTTACGGTCCGTTTGCTGGTACAAGTTTCTTCTTCGGTATGAGTTTGTTGGAGCGAAAAACTATTGGAGAAGCTGTACAGGAAGTGAAGACCAAATTTCCTGATACCTATAAGGTAAAACAAAAGATCGTTTATGTAATTCTTCACACACACCTATTTAAATATTTCTAGGTTGGAATTTGTGTCTGGCCGGTGATTCAAACTATTAATTTTTCACTCATACCCGAGCACAATCGTGTACCATTCGTTAGTATATGTAGTCTCTTGTGGACAACCTTTTTAGCTTACATGAAACAACGAAATATCCCAAATGAATCCCAAGTGTTGGATGGTGCCAATATTCTACATTACTTAGATGCCTAAAAAACTCATAATATAACAAAAGAGAAGACCAAAGAACCATGTTGACCCGTTAACAAAAATATAGAAATGTTTTTTTGAACTATCATACAAAATTTTACGTAGGTAGCCGAATTTAACTGCTAATATAAATGTTTATAAAACTATGTATATTTTAATCATCAATCAATATATATTTCAATCATCTGTGTATATCGGTTTATCACCTTTAGCACAAATACTGTTTAACCTAATTATTAGTTTCTATCGAATCAAGTTAATATACCAAGAGAATTCGCAGACCGACATTTAATGGGATGCCAATGAAAACATTAGTAAGACGCTTATTCCTGCTTTCGTACGAATTACATTCGAACAACAAACTCGTGTTTCCATTTTTATTCGAATCAAGTCAAAGTCGAATTCCAATTTATTTAGCTCAATCGAAATCGGAAATACTTTTCGTATCAATATCGGATACGGCCTTTACAAGATAGTAAATCCGTTATCGTAAATTTCAATCTACTCGGCAACGTAATAAAACTTTTCTCATGTCAGTCATTAAAATTTTTGCACCATTTGGGAAAAAACATAGGTATATGAAATGATACGCGGCTTAAGACTATTTCTAATTATTTTGATGTTGAAAACATGGCACGTGCAACTGCAGCTAGTTCGCATGTGCAGAACACAAGCACGCGAGCATGATCGTTCACAAACGACCAGCCTGGTCAGTAGTGTATACAACAGATCGGCGATCACTATTTTTCGAAGATCTTATTTCAATTTTATGTGTCACAGTAGATTGTTTCCAATTTACGTAACTTAATAAAATTTTATTCCAGAGTATTAGATTCTAGTCCGTGATTAGTGAAAACATCTATGATGATATCTGTTTGGATTAAAAGTGCGCGAATATTTTTTACCCGATACCCAGTGGCCCGGGGAATGTTGACTTACAGTTTGATGTGGCCAACTGGATGCTTGGTGCAACAGAGTGTAGCTGGAACCGATTGGAGTATGTTCGTTATATACTTCTCAGAAAAATTATGTCCAAAATTTATCAACATTTTTTTTTTGATTTGTGCCTCATAATTTTACTTTATTTCTGAAGGACAGCATGAAACGGAAATAACCTACTCACTACAACAGAATATTCATTCAATACAATCAACCATGGCAATGAACTTGGCATGCTGCCAAACTAGGCGACAGCACATCTGCGAGAAAATATTATCTAGAGCAGTGGTTCCCAACCTGTTAGGCTTCTCGGCCCCTTTTGCTAAACACAGAGAGCTTTGCAGCCCTCCAAAAGATTTTCAGATACAACTTTTGCTATACGAGGCTGCGTTCGTCAGTCTTATATCGTCTTACAAGTCTGCTTTGTTTTACATATTGGTCCTAATACGCAGAAGTGTTGAAAATCCGCTCTCGCTGAGATATGCAGAAAGAAATTTTAATCACTTGTCAAATTTACCAAGAGCATTCGCGGTCCTCCTAGATAAGCCTCGCGGCACCCTTGCCGGTCGCGGACCCCCGGTTAGAAACCACTGATCTAGAGCTAACGATGGTGATGCACACCCATTGCAGATTTTCTATTGCCGAAAAAATGTTTTGCACCAAATCGTTCCGTTATATCGCATTGCCGTCGTTTCTTTGAGCTATCTTCAGCGTGTAACAATAATACTACCTCCCTGTTTATATACCTACTACTTGCATGATTTCAAGGTTGAGATGAAATCAGTGACATCCAAACAATTTTATTCACTTTTATGTTGCGATCTAACTCAAATGTTTTCACATTAAGTAGGTATTAAGAATGAAGGCTTTCTCTCTCATTTATTGTCAATATATAATAGTTGAATTACTATTTTGGAATTTCTCACATGATGGTGGATGATTCGAGATCATATTTTATTCCTAATATAATCAGGTAGAAATATTTTTCAATTCAGAATCTGTACAGAAAAAAAGAACATTGCTTTAGTTACGATAATACTTATTTCAACGTCATTTTGAATGTCGAATACATTTGATTCAATATACCAATACAGGACACTACGATTGGCACAAATGTTTTCGGTTTTTTATATACGGTGGCTTCATTGTTGCTCCGTCTCTATATTGCTGGATTCGATTAGCTTCAATTATGTGGCCGGCGCAAAATCTCAAATCGGCTATAGCAAAGGTTTGGTCTTTGAATGTTATTCTGCATAGACTTGAATCAAATAGATAATCTTTGTTAGGCATTAACTGAACAAGTGAGTTATACTCCGATGGCGATGACGTGTTTTTATTTCGGCATGAGCTTATTGGAATCTAAAACTGTAGAAGAAGCGTTCAACGAAGTAAAAGCAAAAGTTCCTCCAACATATAAGGTATGAATAAGTGTAACGTCAGTATCGGTGTCTGCTAACAGTAGACTCTTATTTTTGATTTTAGGTCGCACTATGCATTTGGCCATTATTGCAAACTTTTAACTTTGCAGTTATACCGGAAAAAAACCGTGTTCCCTTTGTAAGTATGTGTAGTCTTCTGTGGACCATTTTCCTTGCTTATATGAAACAACTGGAATTGGAAAAATTGCAACAAAGTGAAGCTCATTAAATCAGATTCTTGGTTGTAAAATAGGTCCAAACACAAATACAAGAGTTGTTTAATTGTATAAGAGTGAAAATCAAGATTCTTTCAGCACTGAAGAACTTCCTTTAACAATTACTTTACGGACTTGAATGTCTTCCAATTCAACAAGCAGGTTTGAAATGTTGGTTGTGCAAACCCCTAAAAGTGTTCCTTTTTTCATTATTCTCTGTCCAACTGCCATTCTGTACTGTAAATGTTGATCGATGAACAGATATTTTCTAATATTCATGGTTTCCTTACAAAACTCAGTGAAACAGATGAAAGTTTTCTCTGTATCCCTGTGAATGCCCCAAAGCATTGAGGGCAACTCGACCTCATACACATCATCATAGAGCAGTTCAAATTCAGGGTGCACTAATTGTTCTACTTCAATAATAGTATTGTGCTCATCTTTTTGATCGTTTGTCGGACCGGGGATAGTCTGTGATGCTAATTCAACCGCATCATCTCTCACAGCGCATGTGTCCATATCCGATTGGAAAATTTTGACCTTCTAAAATTTTAGTAGTATTGTATATATACTGCCAATGTTGTATTCAAACGTAACATACCTTTGTTTGTGGTGCCTCTGTTAATATTTGAAACTGCTTATTAGAAACTGAACTTTTCAAAAACGAATCAGTTGATTTATCGTCTACAGAAACTGAATCAACATAGACTGGTATGGCATTAGCTTTCAGCGCTGTTTTTTTTCGTTCCATTCGTTCTACCTTGCCATTGATTGTATGCTCCCAGCACCGTAATATATCCTCTTCAGCAAAATGATTTTCACATATCCTATCGAATTCTTTTAAAGGTCGATGTTTCGGAAGGACTGCCTGCCATTGAGCAAATAAAATAGGATCCTAAATAACAAAAACCTGCTGTAATGAATAATTACTTGAAATATATCAACATTCTATAAACACCTTAATTGGAACGTTGAACATAGCTCGTTTCGGGTTGTGCTTGTTGATAAGATCACATTTAGGAATGAAACAGTTCCTCATTGCTGCAATCGTATTTACTGTAAACAATTATGATGTGCTGAATAGCATACGTTGCTCCACGAATTAGTTTTTGCATTCAAACCGTATTTTTGCAGTTAAACTCAATCCATCTAATCTGTTACGAATATGGATGATTAGATTAAAAGTAGGGATGGGAAACCTATCGATAATTATCGATAATATCGATAGTTGCCGGCTATCGATAGAATCGTTAAGCTTTCAGCGTTATCGATAGTTATTGATAATTCTCTCGCGGTGGCATGCATCCAAGTATGATGACAGTTCTACAAGGTATGCTACATTTTTGTTTATCCACGCACACAAACAAATCTCGTTATGAAAAATTTCGCGTCTTGTATGGAATTCAGAACATTTTTGGAAATTTCTCGTTTTATGTTGTTTTATATCTGATTTCTTTGGTAGGAGAGTGAATCTCCAGTTGAAACACACTAGAAATTGATATTAATTTAGATTTAGTGTGAAAAATTGCGACAATATGTCGAAATAAATATATAAAAATGCTATATTTCTAATAGTTCGAGCATGATCTTAGTCATTGTCATAGCTCATGGCTTTTTTTACTGTATGAAACATAAGCGACTCTATTTAGAAGCGCTATTAGAGCACAAGAAAAAAACGAAAAGTGCGAAAAGGTTACCGGTAAATTGATGAAAATCAGCATATTTTACCTAAACCGCAGCATGTTTATGTATTCCCCACAAATAAAACATGTTTCAACATCATTTCTATAACTTCTCAGGAAAGTATGTTTTATAAGTTTTGTTTAATATGCAAAATCATTTCAAATTTCATACAAAATTGAGAAAAGTTCATAACGATCACTAATACTTTTTTTTTGTATGCCTGAAGGGCATTGGGTAGAAAGCGCCACTTCGACAGGAATGTTTGTCTTTTGTGGCTGGTCCCGATTACTTTACACAGATTACAAGATGCTCGACCTCATTGATGGAGTTGAGCTAGTTGGTTGTAAGCCTGTGCCCCAATCCGGAACTACATGGTTGATGAAACCTGTGACCGTTTTGGGATTGGTGCTCCATACCTGGTATGGAGTTGAGAGGTAACTTCCAAAGAAGTTAAACCTCGATGAAGCAAGAGCCCCGCAAAAGCAAAGCAAATGCGCTGAGCTCTCAGGTTCAGCGTTGCAAAAGCGACAATAGTCGGTTAGGACTTTGCCGATTTTCTTTAAATGATAAAGAGCAGGACAGTGTCCAGTGAGAAGTCCCGTGATGATGCGTAGTTCACTACGAGTTAAACTAAGTAGCCGTTTGGTAACCGTAGGGTTAGGGTAGATAAACTGTTTAGCTTGCCTGCAACCCTGCGCATGTTGCCATTGAGATGCTATCTTTAGCTTTTCCCATGTACTTAGTTCGCCTTTAATGGCGGATGTGGAAGTACCCAAAAACGGTTCCGGTCCAATGAATTGCTGAGCAGATCCTTGTCTTGCGAGGCTGTCGGCATGTTCATTTCCCTCGATTCCGCAGTGACCGGGTACCCAAAGTAGCATAACTTTGTTGAGGCGGGAGAGTTCCCTGAGTGTTGCGATGCACTCCCAGACTAGTCTGGAGACACATGTAGCAGACTTTAATGCCTTTAGTGCCACCTGACTGTCCGAAAAGATTCCGATTTTCGCATGTCTATATTTGCGATGTAGACATGTTATAGCACAGATATATATTGCGTATACCTCCGCCTGAAAGACGGTTGGCCACTTACCCATTGAGATAGTGGCCTTTATACCTGGTCCGTAGATCCCTGAACCAGTCTGGGGTCCGATTTTTGAGCCATCCGTGTAGAAGCGGATTGTGCCCGATGGGAGACTCGGCCCTCCATTGTTCCACATGGAGCGATCTGTGTCGATCACTATATATGGAACGTTCATGTTTGGCTTCGCTTCCATCCAGTCCGAGACTGTTGTTACTAAAGGTGTCAGCTTAAACTCCTTTAGGATGCTTAGGTGACCCGTTAGGTCACCTTCGAGCATCGTTGTATTTCTTTGCAGCCTTAGTGCGCCAAGCTCTGCTTCCTTCTTCACATGGAGATGTAGAGGAAGTAAGCAAAGCAAGGCCTCCAAGGCTGCTGTCGGTGTTGTGCGCAGGGCATTGGTAACTGAGAGACAGGCCAATCGTTGGACTTTGGTAAGTTTCACCTGAGCTGTCTTTTCATTTACTTTAGGCCACCATGCGAGGGCTGCGTAGGTTATACGTGGCCGAGCAATGGTGATGTAAGACCAGAGCGCTAATTGTGGTTTTAGCCCCCAGGTCTTGCCAAACAGTGTACTGCAAGCCCAGATAGCTGAAGTTGCCTTCTTGATAGCGTAGTCTAGGTGAGCAGTCCAGTTCAGCTTTTTATCCAGAATGATTCCAAGATATTTGGTCTCATTGCTGAAACATAGTCTTACCCCATTCAGTAGCGGAGGAATGATTGTGTGCATTCTTTGCTTGGTAAATGGTATAATGACCGTTTTAGCGGGGTTAATGTTCAGCCCTTCTTCTGAGCACCACTGAGAGGTGGTGTTAAGTGCCGTTTGCATACGACTAGATAGAGTTGCATCACATTTTCCCCGAACAATAAGGACTATATCATCAGCATATCCAATGACTTCGAAGCCCAGCTGTGATAGCTTGGTTAGGAGAACGTCTACCACCAGTGACCATAGCAGTGGAGAGAGAACTTCTCCTTGAGGACACCCTTTCACTGCCCCTACTGTGACAGACGTATCCCCCAATGCAGCTGTGATCTTCCTGCTCGAAAGCATTGCTTGGATCCAGCTAATTGTAGTATCATCGACTCTTTTATTTTGTAGAGCCGTGTAAATTGATGCAAAGGACGTGTTATCGAAAGCTCCCTCAATATCAAGAAAAGCGCAGACTGCTGTCTCTTTATATTTCAAGGACTTCTCGATCTTCGTCACTAGGCAATGCAAACCGGTTTCAGTAGATTTACCCTGTTGATAAGCATATTGATGCTTGTGTTAGGGTAACTCCTTCAGAAACTCACTGCGGATGTAGTTGTCCGTAATTTTCTCCATCAACTTGAGAAGAGTTGACGTCAGACTTATAGGTCTGAAAGCTTTGGGCAATGTTTTGTCTTTTTTGCCCGGCTTTGGTATAAACACCACCTTAACGTTCCGCCAGTTGACCGGGATATGTCCCATAGTAAAGCTGGCTCGAAAGAGGCTGATGAGTTCGGACATAACGACTCCGTCCGATTTTTGTAGAAAGATTGGTAGAATGCCATCCGGTCCTGGTGACTTCATAGGCTCAAAAGAGCTTAGTGCCCAGTTGATAGAAGTCTCCGTGAAAATTCTACGAGCGAGCGCTGCGGAGTCACGTGACGTTATGCGTCTGGATTCGAGGCTCTGTAACTCTTCGACGTTCGAACCGGAGATTGCTGTCGATCCAGGAAAGTGAATGTTCATAAGAACATCCAGCGTTTCCTTGGTGGTGACAGACTACCATCTTCCTTTTTCAACTGCCCAAGACCATTCGTGTGATCTTTGGACATCGCTTTTTGCAGTCGCGTTGCCTTAGGTAGAGTCTGAATGTCTTCACAGAATCGAATTCTAGACCTCCTTTTGGCTTTGCGTAGCTCAGCGTTGTATTCTGTAAGGGATGCTCTATAGGCTACCCAGTTGGACGTGAATTTAGCCCTGTTGAACAAGCGTCTAGCTTCCCGACGAAGGTTGCTGAGAGTTTCATTCCACCAGGGCACATCACGGCAGTCTGTTCGATTTGTTAACGGACAGTTTGACATAAAAGCTTCCGTGATCTTGTGCTGTAGGTCACTTGCTGCGATGTCCAGTTCACCTGGAGTTCGAATATTTTGGTGGCAGGATGTTCTCGAATTGACCAAATGTTCCTTAAAAGAGTTCCAGTTGGTTTTCTTAGGATTCCTGGAATGTTCTCTTCTCAGAGAAGTAGCCTCGACGTCAAATCTGATGTGTCTATGGTCTGATAAACTGGGTTCATCAGAGACATGCCAGTTCTTGACTTTCTCCGTTATCGAGGCGCTACATAGAGTGAGATCTAGGACCTCTTGTCTAATAGCATTACTGAAAGTTGGCTCGTTTCCCACATTGCATACATTAACATTGTTAGAAGTAAGGTATTCAAGTAGGTACTCACCTCGAGTGTTGACATCCGAGCTGCCCCAGACTGTGTGATGCGCGTTGGCATCGCAGCCGACGATGAGTGGCTTGTTGATGCTTCGGCAGTATCGCACAAGTGCTGCGACTTCGGATGGCGGTATATCGGCCTCGTCCCCCGAGAAGTAAGCGGAGGCAACAACCACTTCTTGAGTGCCGTTGGTTGTCGGGACTTCCACCGCAATGGCAACCAAATCCCGTTGGATGAACTCTGTAATGGGAACAAATTTGATGTTTCTGTTCAGCAGAATTGCAGTCCTGGGATTTGACTGTTGATTACAATAGACCAACTTACTGTTTGTGTTGGCTAAGCCAAGGATCCTGGTGTCGTGGACCCATGGTTCCTGGATCAGCGCCACAGATAGCTGATCCTTGGTGAACCTCCGGCAAAGAACACCAGAGGCGCCTTTTGCGTGATGGAGGTTCACCTGAACGCAGCGTATGCTGCTCATTTTGTTGGCAGCGCGTCCTTCGTCGGATCTGGTTGAGATCCGATTGGCGGACGGTTGCCATCAGCGGTGACGCTGGGATGGGTAGTCTGCATACCCTCAGCAACAGGCTCCCGTTGCAGCAGACAGTAGGTGACAGAAGTGCTACTCTCACGTTTAGGCGGCGGAATTTGGCCCTGAGGGTCGCGACTGTTCAGATGCTCACGCTTACTCCTCTTTCGATTTTTCGGCGGAACCTTCTTCGCTATCGCGGGAGTGCGTCGAGCAGGTGGTAGCGGTACACTCCCTGAGGGAGTCTCCGAACGTACCGTTCCTGCCTTCGCACCAGAACCTTTCGCGCCTGTGTTTGAGGACTTTCTGCCAACCTGCCGCATGCGTGCTTTGCCGTACTTGTAGTTCAGCAGGAAGCTCTGTGCCGCTATGAGGTTAGCAGACTGTTGGTCCAGCTCCACCATCAATTCGACAGTCTTTCCAGTAACGTTGCGATGACATACTCGCCATGCACGTGTGGAGAAACCGTCGTTCTGATTTTGGAGAAGACGGAGAATTCTCTCATTTGTGGTGTCCACACTGTCCTGGAAGTACCCTACAAATTTTAGGGCCTTCGGCAGGTCCTTCGTGCGAAAGACACTAAGGTGTGCTCCCTCCCACGGTATGAGAGAAGACGCCGTGGTCTCCAGCCATCTAACTGTGTCGTTGTCGGCACAGTCAAGTTGTAGGGTACCGTTTTTTAGGCGGCAGCTCCTAAACTTGGGCCTGATGGCCGGTGACTCCTGGTCCGCAATGCAGTCCAGAATGGCATCTCGAACAGTTTTTAACTGTTCAGGGGTAAGTAGGGAGGCTGGATAGTCTACCGTTGTGATAGTCAGGCTCGTGGCCTCCAGCATCTCCCTATATGTTACCCCTGACGTTTGTCGCGGTGCAGGGGGCTCCGCGCAAGCCAAGTCCCGGGGCTTTTTGCTGCTCGGGCCCTTAGCGCTTGTGTTTGGCGACGCTGTCTCAGTCGACCGCTGTCGCTTGGTTGCGACCTGACCTGAGCGGTCAGCTTGGTCGACTGGTTGACGAACTATGCCTATGGCCTCCTCGCGTGAGTGACCCAGGCTTAGCAGTCTTTTAAGACGCCGCCGTTGCGATTGGGAGAGCCGTTTGACATCAGCACGAGGTGACTTAGGTTTCCCCTTGTCAATCGGCTGTGTCTCCGCATCGGGAAGACTGTCCGTCGGGCTCTCTTCTTTCCCGCTTGGCGAACCGAGGATTAGTGATGAAACTGAAGGTCCTCCGTCCAGCGATTCGCTGTCGAGGTTGAAATCCATCTCCAGTTCCATCTCCTCGGTTCTGCCTGTAGCGTGCAGCCTTGTGGGGCTGCACGCCATGGAGTGTGTTGGCTCCATTTGTTCCGACAGGTTGAGGTTGCCGGGGCCCTTTTTTGAAAATTTGTTAAACTCCAGTTTTTAGTCCCACGAGTTTGCCACGAAAGAAGGGGTCATCTGCGTGTCACGATAGCCTAACGCAGAAGGCTAGGTTACTGTGGAAGGGCGCCAGGTATTCCACAGGCTCCGTTAGCGGCTGGGAATTTATTAAACCCCCCCCCCCACCATTCATCTCTCGGCACGGGTCGCGTCACACCTTAGCTTAGGGGTTTAACCATTATTTTACGTAACAGTCATGGTTAAGAGCTGTTACAACCATCCTCCTTTCCAGGGGCTTTGGACCCTCAGCGCCAGTTCTCAATAATTTAAGTCTATTCGTACAGGCTACACTAAACTAAAGAGAACCGTCACAGGCGGAGTTAATCACTAATACTTATGCATCGACGTGAATAGCATACCTTTTAGAACTGTCATCTATACTTGGGGCATGCATACTCCACAATGATGCCAGAACTGAAAACAATAAATTGACCTTGCCAGTGTTGAAAGACAATTTGATGCTTGTTCGCTCTCACACGAAATCCTCTTAAAAATTGTTAGAAAATTGAAAGATAATCTTTTTCGCTCACTTTAACTCGTACGGACAACGGCAAAATTTCGCATAAGTGTGAACGATGTGTGCGAATAAACTATTAAATATTGTTCCTGTCCACAACGGAAGCAACATTTTGTTGTTTTTCTGCATCTGATACTACACTGAAATAATCTCACCTGTTCATATTATATGGGAGTGTTATAAATTTGCACTATTAGAACTTCCAATCAAAACGAAGTGATCGAAAATGTGTCATGCATTCTTCATAGGATCGTCTGATAGACTCACATTACTACCAAGCTTTTAAAAAAGATAAAAAAACCCTTTAAAAACTAAAGAACATATAATCCATTAGACTCATTGGAAATACCATAATTTATATCTTGACATACACTAACATTTTCATAGGATAATCTCATGCATTCTTTGTTACTGTTTCTTTCATATGATATGTACATGAAAACAAATCGAAGTGTTTGTTTATGAAATGTACTAGAATTTATTATAAAAATATAAAATATATAATATTTAGCAAATGTGTACTTGGTTGTTGACTGTTAAACGGCAATCCTAAAAATTAAGGCAAAAATGAATTTCGTCGGTTATTCCTGACAAATGATTAATAAAAAAGAAATTACCGGTTCAACGTTGGCCACTTGATCCCAGTTCCAATTATCTGTTCGTTGTTTGTCCTACGATTTGATAAGTGCCAATTTCTTCGGTGCGATCTATAGTTGTGAATATCTATGTAAGTTTGAACTCAAATGAAGTATAGAAAAATAACTTACCCATTGGAGATAAGCAAATATCCTTCCAATCGCCCAATAAGACGCCGTCTTTTCGTGGTGTAGCCATTTTGATAACCATCTGGATTATTCGATACCAAATCCAAACGTCAAAACAAAATTTCACAAGTAAACTGACAAGAAGTGCGGCGACGTGTGTTTTTCATTAGATTTATCAATAAGATTTATGTTGGTTTCGAAACATGGCGGTTTTATATATTTACTTTATAAAATGTATTCCGCAATATTTCCGTAAATTCAAATTTTTGCGGCACATGTTAGACGTAAATGAATATCAAATAAAATGGATGTGAAAATCCGATAATAATTATTTCATTGTGTGATTCGTAAAATTCATTGTATCACATTCAATTTATAAATGGATTTCTAATGGAATCATATAAAATTGAGAGATCTTTTGGTACGTGAAATTCATTGGACAAATTCAATGGAGAATATATGTCGACTTGTTTCAGTGAGCTGTCAAACTCTTGATAATTATCGATAGTTATCGATAGAATTGGGACATTATCGATAATTATCGATAGCGATTTTAGTCGATATTTCCCATCCCTAAAGCCTGTAGTACACTCTTTGACCGAGCGTCAAATATTTGTCTCCTTTTGACAGATTAAAATTTGGTCAAAGATAATTATTTGTCACTCTCCGATGTTAACATGGGGCAAACACGGGCAAACAACAACCATGATATCAAATAAATTTAACCATTATGTCAGAAGGTCAAATATTTGACCATTAGACAAAGAGTGTACTACAGGCTTAATGAAAAGCAAATTTCTTTTAGAAATGGGAAACCTATCGATGATAAACGATAGTATCGAAAAGTTCCAGCTATCGATAGAATCATTTAGCTGTCTGAGCCCAATGGAATATAGAAAGGTACGGAGATGATTTGAGTCTCGGGTTTAAAGGGCTTCTCTTTTGTTACCAGTGATGACGTAAAAGTCAAAAAACAATGCCCAAAAATCAATGTTCGGTACATTTTTTCAAGAAATTTTTACAAGTTATGACAGTTTACGGCTGAAAACACTTACCTGCGTCGTTAAGCAATGGGGAACACAATTCTAAATGGCATATTCGTGTTTTTGGAGATCTACGTCACAACCCCAAAACACGTGTTTCTGTTTACCCTTTTTTTCATTACTAATGTCGTTTTCGTTTTTGCGGTGTAGCTACCCCGCGGACTACACTTTGTCCTATCACTGTTTTTTTTTTACATTTTCCGGACTATCCCGGACTACCCTTTTTCTGTCCCGGACAGTCCGCGCAAGAAACAGAGTGCAATTTTGAAGACACCGTGTTGGTTCACACGTATGTGTCAAAATAAAAAAAAAAAAGTGTCAAAATCGGTTTGCTTTGTTTATCGTTCTTCGCGTGTCAAACATCAGGTTGAATTTTATTTATTTTATTTTGTTATTTTGTAATTTTTCAGTAAATTGGTAAATTTTTCGTACAGTAGCACAAATGCGATAAAAGACAATGGCGATAATGACCAAAACAAAAGTGACAGTTACCTCTGGTATTACGCACACCATTGCAACTGCTCGGAAAGTGTTTTTTTTTTCAGCTGCAAGGCGTAGTCCGGGACGGGATAGTCCGGCCGTAAAAACGAATTCGACATAAGCAGGCATATGTCTTCTTCTTCCTCACCTTTGAAAACCTCATTGGTCTGAGCCAGCTGTTTTTTCCCCGCGTTCATGCCAATGAAATATAGAAAGGTACGGAGGTGGCTTGAGTCCCAGGTTTAAAGGGCTTCTATTCTTTTAACAGCAGAGATGCCAGATGTTTTTGAAAAATGTCTGCAACTGCTCGAAAAAACGTAAAAATCTGCTTGAAATCTGAAAAAAAACTATCCTAATTCGAACAAATTTCACTCGCGAAGGCAAAGTCTGCAAAAATCTACACACAGTTTGAAATTCTGACAAAAATCTGCAGATACTATGGAAAATCTGCAAATATCTGCAAATTAACAAAAATCTGCACACGGACATTAACAGGGGGGATCTATCTGTCAAATATCGTGTAACCAACATATTCGGCAACATGGCATTTGTTTTGGATTTTGTTCTCTTCGGTCATAAATTGATCGATGTGAAATATTATAGAATTGGAACGTTGTTTTTATTAAAACTCGAGAAATCGCGGATAACTTTTATGAATGTGTTGTGTAGTGATTTTTTACCCCATTATTGTTCTATTATTGCCAGTTATCCAGATTTTTCTGGATTATTCCGATTTTTTAACATGCACCCAGATAGCCAGATTTGATTTGATTTGATGTTCAATCTTCTTTATTTCCTAAATAATCCAGGTTTTATTTTCTCTGTATCGCAAAGAGGTCATCACTTCAAATTTTGCAATTTATCACTTCAAATGTTGCGTAAATTTTTTACCGAAAAAAGGATTTTTTTGTCTCCAGGCATGACTGCCAGATTTTATCCAGGTTTTTTGTATACTTTTTCGGTTTGTAGCTTCCGTTGCAGATAATTGTTTGTGATCTCATACATTATCAATTTCACTATTCCTTGCTTAAATTTTCAAATCGATTCAGCAATATTTGCAAAGAACTGAGAAAATCAAATTTGGAAACTTTCACTCATCCTTTTAAGTT
This sequence comes from Wyeomyia smithii, assembly GCF_029784165.1. Classification (NCBI taxonomy): domain Eukaryota; kingdom Metazoa; phylum Arthropoda; class Insecta; order Diptera; family Culicidae; genus Wyeomyia; species Wyeomyia smithii. The sequence goes on from NC_073694.1 coordinate 79,216,339, forward strand.
TTAATGAAAAACGAAACAATATTTAATTTGGTGAATACTGCTAAACGCTAATTGTAACCAAGGTTTTACATTGCTGCGTTGAATATTCTAGTTATGTTTAAAATTAAATGAGTTTTTAGCAAAAGTAAAGTATTGACCAAGGTTTTGTGTTAGACTGAAAATCATTGTTTTTATGTCTCTTAATATCCTCAAAATTCACTTACAGAGAGTAGCAAAGCATAGCCTAACATATTTCGTCAAACTTCACGTACGTCAAGTACAACATAAACAATGTTAAAATAATTTAAGTGAATGTGAAGCTTTTTTTTCTCTTCGTCACCTTCGCCAATTTGATGAGAGTATCTATGAGATGTTTACATTTTGTGACTCACGCTAATTTGTGAAATAACGCGAGATTTAATTTTTAGTATTGTTGTAATAAATTGAAATTGCAAATCATCTAGACCATATAGGCTAGTCGATTGAAAACCACTGTACAAATTTGATTGAAAGCACCATAATATTTTTCTGGGTGTGCGAATCTGGTCAAGTTCACACTCAAAATATTTTTCACGTTATTGTTACGTGAAATTTCCTGTACTTATTCATTTTCTGTCATTTTGCATGATTTATGTGACATACATAACATCTACGTGAAAATCACATGCATACTATGTTTTATCACGTAGCATCTATGTCAACTTGGCAACGTCAAACAGAATGAAGTATCGCGTGAACTCTTCGTGCGAAAATACACAGAAATCAAAATGACGAAGGACGAAGCTGTTGTAGGATTGGTCGATCTTGGATCGATCTAAAGAGAATCGATCTTTTCCGCTCCGATCTTCGATTTTTTTGATCGATTTTTCAGCCCTGCAAAAATCGAAAAGATCGTTTACTTTTCGATTTGATCTTTTCGATCTTTTAAAAATTTAATTTATGTTTCAGCATGCAGCAATTTTTTTAGATCCAATTTTGAGTCATTGTCAGTGATCGTGTTTCGTTGTTTTATCGGGTTTTGAATGGTTGCGTGCGATTATGACATTATTATGCCTCCATATAGTCCATTCCATTCCTGCAAAAAAATGCAACTGGTGACGAACTAGCAAATATGATATGATCGGCGTGCATTCAAATCGAACCAAGCTCCAAAAACATTATTTCGAGTAATCGGCGCTCAAAGTTCTAGGAAATTTTGGTTATACAGTCGAATTTCGCTAGTTGCACTGAACCCGCAGCTCATCTAGTGAAAAACTTTCAGTCGTCGGGCTGAGCTGTCAAAGTTGCAAATCGATCAAAGAGCACACCGATTGTTTCTTGTTGTTAGGACTACAACTGGGAACGCAGAAAAGTTCTATAACACCGTTGAGTTGGTTGACAAACCGCAAAAGTTCAAAACCATTCGTTGAGAATGATCTTGCTTGTACTAATTTCTCTCCTACTTTTTTGGATTTTCTTCAATGTTTTCCATATTAATAGAGCTTCATTTGATGCCATGCAAAAGGTCAAATTTGCAAAGAAATACGAAAAGTGCAGCATAGGGCCAAATTCGAAATTGGCTCGTTTAAGCCACACATCACACATTTGAAGCCAAAAATGAGTGCTCAATAATAACGTGTTCTCAAATACTTTCAAAAATACGCATAGCTCTACGTTGCATTATTACGCCAGAAAACTTATATTGTTTTTCTAACAATTGATTAAAATATTGTTTGTTTACATTTATACTCAGCTTCATTTGTTTTTATTTGAATAAATTCTACTTTCTGCGTTAAAATGCATCCACAAACCCCTCAAACGAAAATCAACGTTATCAGAAATGATGTTTGGCTTCGATTCAGTTGGGCTATAGCCCAACGAGCGGGAGCCCAACTAAAACGTAACTCAACTAAACATAACCCAACGAGCGAAATTCGACTTTTTTCTGGCGTATCACAGAAAACGAGGCGAGCGGCGAGTTACTCGCCTGACCAATTTTGGTATTACAGATGGCGACTCGGCTGGGTTTTGGACAAATAGCTCGCCTGCGAAACTGTTCGACTCAGTTGTCAGCAGCCAAGTTTCACTTGCGATCCCTAATACAACATTTTACCCGCCTCGTCAGTGACTTAATTTTCAAAAAAAAATGGGGCTTGGTCCGGACTGGTCGCACACCGACCATCTCATAATCATTGCTATCCTGTATCACATTCCACACGCAATAGAGAAAAAGTGTGATATTTTGACGTATGATTCTGCAATGTATTTTGAATGATGTTCCGACACGCTAACAAACACATAACCAAAGTTTTCAAATGATGTAAACTTTTAGGTATATTTCTTCAACAACCTTTCGAACTTGATAAAACAATCTATTCTATCTCCTGTGCATTATAACCACGGACGGTGCTATAACATCATAAACTTTAGTTCCAATCAGTTATGTCGTTTTCGTTTTTGCGGTGTAGCTACCCCGCGGACTACACTTTGTCCTATCACTGTTTTTTTTTACATTTTCCGGACTATCCCGGACTACCCTTTTTCTGTCCCGGACAGTCCGCGCAAGAAACAGAGTGCAGTTTTGAAGACACCAACACATTCACACGTATGTGTCAAAATAAAAAAAAATGTGTCAAAATCGGTTTGCTTTGATTATCGTTCTTCGCGTGTCTAACATCAGGTTGAATTTTATTTATTTTATTTTGTCATTTTTCAGTAAATTGGCAAATTTTTCGTACAGCAGCACAAACGCGATAAAAGACAATGGCGATAATGACCAAAACAAAAGTGACAGCTACCTCTGGTATTATACGCACACCATTGCAACTGCTCGGAAAGTGTTTTTTTTTTTAAGCTGCAAAGCGTAGTCCGGGACGGGATAGTCCTGCCGTAAAAACGAATTCGACATTAGTATGAATTTCACAGCGCCGCAAAAAAGTGCTATAAAAGATCGATCCAGTTAAGATCGATTCCGCAGCTCCGATCTTTTGGGTGGATCGATCCAAGGAACGTTTGAATGAATCGATTCTCAAAATCGATCTTTCCCTGAAGATCGCCCAATCCTAAGCTGTTGTCTGATGTTGTCTTTGAACATGAAAGGAATTCCTCGATGACTTCCCAATAAGTGAGCTTGAGAAAAACCATAAGAATCCGGCATCGAGATTTCACACAGATTCAGTTCAAATTGCGAGGAAATTCCTGAACATAAACAGTTGCAGCTAACAGTGATTATCGCGAGCGAATGTCTCAATATCATTTTGCCATTTTGTATGTCGTTTAATTCATCTCTCAAGAATTTGGGAAACCACAATTCTCGCTAAACATGTGAAAAGGGCCCATGTGCCATATGTAAACAAGCCACAATTTCACGTTTTTCAATGGATACAAGCTTATTCTACTCGTACAAATAAGATTTTTTGATAAAGAGTGAATTCTTTTATCAATAAATCTTATTGGTAAGAGCAGATTTCACTTGTATTAATCAAAAAAAGAGAAAATTTGGCTTGTTTACATATGGCACATGGGCCCTTTTCACATGTTTGGCGAGAATTGAAAATTATACGTTGTATGAAGCGCACTGTAAAATTTGTCAGCTTCAACCCACCACCGCACGTGCTAAGTTCGTAAACAATTATCTGCCATCTCTGTCTTACTTGCGTCTTAAACGGCGATGACGTTTCATTATTCCTCGAAAGTTTTGCCCGCACACAGCGGAATGAAGAAATTCGCTTTTAGTTTCACCCAACGCACACTGGGAAAAAGTGAGCCCAAATTCCCACTAATTAGAAGCCGCTGGGCTGGCAACCTTAAATATAGCATTTCTTATGTAAAATTGGTCAATAAATCGATTGGTGGTAATTTCATCCTGTGCAGGGCACGGGAAAAGGTCTATACAGTCATACCTCGATATAAGGCAACCTCGGTATAAGGCAACCTCGATATAACGTAACTCGATATAACGTAACTTTTACCTCGATATAACGTAACTATTTAAGATGTATGGAAACTGAAAATAAATGATACAGCAACTGTTTTTGGGGTATAAATTGCTTTAGGAAAATGTTTGTAGTAAGTTTTGAAACCAATGAAACCAATGCGAAAATTTTCCTAAATGGGCAAAAGAAAGGTTTAAAAATACTAATAGGTAATAGGAAACATAGCTAATACTAATAGGTAATGGGAAACATCTCCAAGCTGGTCTCGAGGTACGATGCTGGCCTAACAAGCCAGTCGTCGTATGTTCGAGTCCCGGCTCGGGAGAGACTGTTAGTGTCAGTAGGATCGTAGCGCTAGCCCCGCAATTGTCCTGTACACTAAACAGTCGGCTGCGAAGTCTGTGTATAGTAAAACAGAAGGTCGAATTCCGATACGGAATGTAGCACCAAGGCTTTGCTTTGCTTTAGGTAATGGGAAATAGGTTCTCACGCATCCTTCAGCAACAATTCACAGTCTTGCATCAATTTAAAAAAAAATTTTTTTTTTGCTTGTTGAAATTTTCTTTAAATCGGTATAAGAAAGGTTTAAAAATACTGATAGGTGATGAGAAATTTTCGCGCCTCTTTGAGTAACCATCAACAGTCTTGCATCAATTAAAAAAATTTTTTTTGCTGGTTGAAAATTGTCCTAAATGGGCATAAGAAAGGTTTAAAAATACTGATAGGTGATGTGAAATAGGTTTTCGCGCATCTTTGAGTATCCATTAACATTCTTGAATAAATTTTAAACAAAAATTTTTTTTTGCTTCGATATAACGTAACGAAAATAAAAATAAAGCCTTATATCGAGGTATGACTGAATTTCCAGAAATGCGCAAAACTAGGGTGAAAAGGGGCAAAATAGACCATTTTCCGTGCCCTGCACAAAATGAAACCATCACCAATCGATTTATCGACCAATTTTACATAAGAAATGATATATTTCAGGTTGTTAGTCCAGCGGCGATTATTCAGTGGAAATGTGGGTTCCGTTTTTTTCTCATATCAGTGTGGGTTCCGGTTATGCGCGTAGGTTGCTTCAGTCGCGCGAGATCTAACCGGAGTGGGCGTCGGTACCGAAAGTTGTGAACAACGGAGAGTTTCGGGCGCATCTTAACCATCACCAGGTAGAGGTCCGACTCGGACGTTAGCGCTCCTGTAGGATCTGACGTCGATGAGTGCGACAATCAATCAGAACGTGATCGATTTGTGTTTCCGTCTGATTTGGTGACCTCCAGGTGTACTTATGTAGGAGGTTGTGCTGGAAGCAAGTACTACGCCCGGCCAATTTCTTGGGGGCGGCAAAGTCGATGAGTCTTAGGCCCATCTCGTTGGTCCGCTGGTGCGCGCTTAACCCTCCAATCACCGGTTTGTATTCCTCCTCCTAGCCGACCTGAGCGTTGAAATCCCTGATGACGATCTTGATATCATGTTTATTTATATATTTATTTATTTAATAAATTACATCATCTGGCAGTGGTCTTAATGAATTGAAAGTTAAAAAGAACTTAGCCTAGCAATTTTCTGTTTAAATATGTGCGCTGGCTCGCCGAAGTTGAACACTTGTTCAACACTTATAAAAATTCTGATCATGTACGCAGCAGGCTCGAAGTAACCGTAGTCCGTCGGGTGGAACGGATTTTGTAGCATTGAAGTTAACCTCAGCATGCGTTGTGAAGCTCAAAAACTAATTGTAGATAGCAATTTCAGAGAATCTGTTTCACCTTTTAAAATTTTAGCAACGAATAATGCCTGCTGAGTCTTGCGGCGTTTCAACGTTTTCCGAACGAAGGGGTCCGGCAAGCGCAAGCACGATGTTACCGGTTGTTGGGTAGCGACGATGATGACGAGGTCCGAAGAGTGTTGTTGTTGTGTATGTTCGCGCCAAAACTTTCGTCTAGGCTGGGCATTACTTTCATCCGTGAGTGACCAGCTGAGGCCCGAGCGACGCCGACTTGCGCGCACTTATTTTGCGGCTTTGTTTGCCGCTCGACAATGCTGCCCACTGCCCGGCAGCCTATAAAAGCGCTCTTCACAGCAGCGCCAGTGTTAGTCATTTCAGTGAGTCGATAAACGTACTGCGGCAGCGCCGTCACGCTGCCAGTTTGTAAATAGCGTTTAGAATAAATCCGAAGTTAGCAATCGGTAGTTGGCAAATATGATCGCGCACGGCCCTACGTTGTGTGTTAATTTCGCCCTTTGGCATCACGATGGGCAATTAAGGCCCAGAGACAAGTTTCCTTTCCCACGACAAAGGCAACGCACATATTCACTAGTTATACTGTACAATTTATTCTAGACGGAAAATATTTACAACTGAGCAGCGTGCCGGCGCTGTCGCCGGACGCAAATTGACTAATTACAATGAACCCTGGCGCTGCTGTGGAGAGCGCTTTTATAGGCTGCCTCTCGGACGGCAGCATTGTCGAGCCAGAACAAAGCTTGAAATAAGCGCGCGCAAACCAGCGTCGCTTGGGCCTCAGCTGGTCACTCACGGATAACAGTAATACCCAGCTGAGGTTTTGGCGCAAACATACTCCCCCCCCCTTGAAACCGCATAGGTTTTAACGTTTTCCGAAACGAGACATCGCTCCGAAGAATGGAGGCACGGCTCCGACTATTTACACGAGGAGGCAGGGCTCCGAATATCAACTCAAGGAGGCAGGGCTCCTGGAGGCATCGCTCCGATTGGGTGGAGGCACGGCTCCGACTATGTGCACAAGGAGGCAAGGCTCCGGAAGGTGGAGGTACTACTCCGAATATTTACACAAAGGAGGCTAAGCTCCTGGAGGCATCGCTTCGAAAAGATGGAGGCAGGGCTCCGAAAACAGCTTGGACGCTGAGGTCCGCCAATGGAGGCACTGTTCCATAAACATCACTTTGTACAGACGCGTTAGTCCGGGATGACTAAACAGCTTCATCGAAAGCAGGCACAGCTGCTAACCATTCCATAGCGGGGACGCATGGATCCAAGGGGAGGCCATGTTCCAAACACACATAATGACGCAGAGGTCCAAGCGAAGGTTCGACTCCAAAAATTCGTGGACGCAGCGGACCGGGTGGAGGTTTGACTCCGTTGAAAACAGTCAGGTAACTGACGCGAACTAAAAATTGTCACAGCGTAAACGTACTGCATTGTTGCATATAAAATAAATACTTAACTAAACAGGGTTGTGGGGCAGCAGTTTTCGGTCGCCGCGGTTGACCTAAACGCGCTAACCCTAGAGGCATCGGTTACTGGAACCACCCGCCCACTTCTAGCTTGTGACTGCCCATGATGAAACGGATGAGTGTCGATTCGTTCCGTTGATCAGCATTCCTTAAAATTAGCGAACAGCATGCTCCGCGAATTGTTGGAGGCAACTTTATACTTTTTGTTCGTCGTTGGCTCAGCACTGAGCGGCACACGAGAATCATTGTCCGAAAATGTTCACTTCTAATTTTCATTTTGTTGCTTGCGATTTATTGCAAAACGATCGGTTTGACGACTCAAAACACTTTTGCAGTTCATTCCACTCACAGCGGCGAACGTAACTTTCTACTGCTTTTGCATGGCGGAATCGAAAACACTCGCGGGTGATGCCAAACTGGCGCGATCCTGGTCACGGCACGGCACCAAATATGATCGCGCACGACCCTACGTTGTGTTTAATTTCGCCCTTTGGCATCACGATGGGCAATAACGGCCCAGGGAGAAGATTTCTTTCACCACAACGACACAACACAAATGTTCACTAGTCAAAGTCAAGTGTATTTTATTCGACGGATGTTTACAACGGGGCAGCGTGATTCCCAATGTTGTTTTATGAAAACACGGCCATAAAACACCACACGCAAACTTCTCTCACCAAACACAAATATTACTGCCAGAGTTAAACAAACGGTTCGAGCTTGCATTTGGGCATTTATTCGTCAGTTACAGTCGAAGTAGAAGCTGTGTACCGGATATGTCGGCATACAGCATAAACAAATGGAGGTTCTCATGGTCGAACTTTCCAACATTTCAGTCAGGTTTTTCATACACAAAATTCCATTGAGTTAACCGCCAATCTCACAACTACTCCCAAGCGTAAACCCGCAATCTCGCACATATTGTTATGCTCTTGAATCATGCGGCTCATATGTCTTTTATGGCTGACTGATTCTAGTTCATACCTTTGAGTCGGTCTGATTGCTTGTGTGTGTGGAGGAAACAAAGTTTTATGTGTGCTTTACAGTTCTGAAGTGTTATTCAAGTGTTTTACGAAGAAGCGAGCAATGTCTTACGAGGAAGTTAATAAGATCGATTTAGTGACTTTGTTTAGAACTAGAACAGAAAATGTTATAAATGATTGAATTTTTATCAAGCGAATTGATCAAGCGCCGTTTTAAAACAGTTTTTTACAAACAAGACCATAGAAAACTGTATCAACATTTGGTGGCTCTACAATCGAGATTTGCTAAATCGTTTCGTCTTCAGTAGTTTTGTTTGAATTGAATAGCTTTACAACTTTGCTGAAGAAACCATATCTCTTGGATGTTCCTATCAAAAGTTAGATTCGTGCGCCATCTCTGCGGACAAATCGTGAACTAACTCTCAAAGCCATAAGAAGCGTTTTACTATTATGTGCATCTTTGCTGAAAACAGTAATCGTTTATCTCGTTCCACTAACGAGTCATTTACGTTTATTCGAAAACACAAGACATTTGCCTCAGTTTACGTGGTTTATAGACAGCCCCTTGTCAGTACAAAACTTTTCTTATATGTCATAATTATCTGCAATGGAGAACCAACAATTTGACACAAAAAATGAATTTTGGCCGGAAATTTCAATTTTCCGACCATTGTGCAATGGTAACAGACGTGGCGATATTTGGAGCTTCGTGTTCGCCAACCCAATCGCAATACGTGAAAAACTTGAACGCGACCGAACATGAGCGACAGCATCCCAGAGCGGCGGAAGCAATTAAGAATAGACATAACGTCAATGACCTTCTGGAAAGCGTGGACACTGTGGAGGAAGCTGTTGAGTTAGCTCTAGACGTTACCAACGTGCATGCCAAAGCGAGGTTTCAAATCTGTAATTGGCTTTCCAACGATCACTCAAAACAACAACAACAATATCGCACGCTAGCCTGGGGGGCTAATGCGGTCTCGATCAACTAGGTTAGTTGAGAGAATTCGTTATCGATATTGTTTTCGGCACATATCGCATGTTGTAGGATAAGTACAACGATACACCGTGCCCCAGTGCTGAGTCGAGAAAATTTCCAGCTCGAAAAGATCCTCGACCTGATCGGGAATCGAACCTCATATCACAACCGTGTGGGAGAGCTAGTCGACCGACATCGCTAACCACAGAACCACGGGGACCACGCCAACGATCACTCAGTATTGGAAAAAATCGGCGAATTCAACGCGACTGCAGTTAAATATGTATTCACCGACAAAGAACTGAAACATGAACGGCTGCTAGGGATGATTTGGCAACCAGAAAAGGATGTGTTTTCCTTCTCACTAAGCTTACGGGATGACATTCAACGGATAGTACTGGGAGAAGTCATTCCAACAAAAAGAGAGCTATTGCAGGTAGTATGAGCATCTACGAACCTCTGGGGCTTGTCGCTGCCTTTGTGATTTACGGAAAAGTTCTCATACAAGAGGTCTGGCGTGCAAATACTGGTTGGGATGAGAAAATACCAGAAGGAACATATTTTCGTTGGAAAAAATGGCTCGCGGTGCTACAGAGTTTGGAAAAGGTGTAAATATCACGTTGCTAGTTCCCAGCATACCACGTTGAAAGTTTCGAGACGTTGAAACTCCATATATTTGTGGATGCCAGTGAGGAGGCATTTGCTGCTGTTGCATATTTCAGAATCCTAGATCGAGGTCAAGTACGATGCACCTTAGTCGCTTCCAAGACCAAAGTAGCGCCTCTAGAACCACTTTCGATCTCTAGACTCGAGCTCATGGCAGCCGTAATCGGAGCTCGCTTGAGAAAAACAATCGAGGAAAGTCACACCCTTTGTATCATGCGTACCTGTTTTTGGAGCGATTCTAGCACTGTTAGAGCGTGAATTGAATCGGATTTAAGGCGCTATCGACCATACGTAGCCTTTCGAGTGAACGAAATTTTGACCCTATCAAGCCCTGACGAATGGAGGTGGGTTCCGACGCATCTCAACTCTTCTGATGAAGCCACTAAGTGGAGAAAAGATCCGATTTTTGAAAGCAATGGAAGGTGGTTCAACGGTCCACAGTTTCTATACGACACAGAAGATGAGTGGCCCAAAGATTCGCGAGAAGTAAACCAAACTACAGAAGAGCTACGACCTGCAAACGTCTTTGCACACTTTTTGTTGCAACCAATAGTAAAATTTGAGAGGTTTTCAAAATGGGAACGTTTGCTTCGAAGCTTAGCGTACGTGCACCGTTTTACGAACCAGTTTCTGAATAAGGGATTTAATAAGCGTCATGGAATTGTAGATTTTCAAAGGGATGAACTACAAAGAGCTGAACGCACTTTATGGCGTTTGGCACAAGCAGAAGAGTTTCCGGATGAAGTAGCTGCGTTGAAGCATAATGCGGAGGTGGACAAACAGGAGCAGCAAATTGAGAAGAGTAGTCCAATTGCGTCAGCGACACCTATGATCGATGAATACGGTGTTCTGCGAGTAGGTGGGCGAATGGAGAATGCTGATTGCATTTCGTTTGAGGTAAAATATCCCGGAATATTACCAAAAAATCACAGAGTGACAAAACTGTTGTTGGATTGGTATCATCGGAAATACTGCCACGCCAACGAAGAAACTATAGCGAATGAGATTAAACAGAAGTTTTACATCCCTAGGCTCAGAGTAATGATTAAACTGGCTAAACCTAAATTAATCCACCTAGCGGTCAGACCAAGCCTTTCTCATTCGTACTCATTATTTAACACTTCATTTTAGAAAAAATACCCCTTGATAATATTTGGTGGATTTATTTATCACTCTAAAATAACAAATCTTTAGTAGCAGTGAAACCATACCGAAAATTTAAAACATAATCTTCAAACATATATTAACATACATTAACACATGCGAATAACATGAAATAAATATATTTCAAATATATGACGCGAAATTTTTTTTTTGATCGTGGTATAATCGAAAAGTAACTGTACTCATATATAGGTTGGTCTCGTGCTCATCTTCCAACCAGAACAGACGCATGTGCTTCCAACCGCGAGAACAATAGACATTCGATACCCTTTGTTCAATCGAGTTTGCCGTACGTTGTACTTTTGCTGATTCGCAGTGTTTTTTTCTCGTCGCGTGAATAATGGAAACTAATAACGCTATTCCAAAAATGCGTGAGGACACGGTTTGTGTTGATTTCCGTGTTTGCCCAATACGGCCTCCAATTCAAGAGGTGGAAAAACTCCTCAGAGACCGCATGAAACTGGACTTTAGTTTGTGTAAGGCGATACAGATGCACCACGTGCGGCATTGCGTCCTTATAACCTTTCACGAGGGCCGTGAGATAGCTGAACAATTCGTTAAGCAAAACAGTTCCAACACGCGATTTGCCATGAGCAGAAGCGTTACACTATCCCAGTGCACATAGAAGATGATGCAATTGAAGTACGGGTACACGATCTGCCTATCCAGGTAGAATCGAATGCGATCTGCACGCATATGCAGGCATACGGAGAAGTCGTATCCATTAGACACGACAAATGGAAAAAAATTTTCGGCGGTGTGTATAGCGGCGTACGCATCTTGCGAATGCGCTTGCATCGACCGGTTCCCAGCTACATAAAATTTGAGCTGGGAAATTTTTCGGAACCCCTTATGAGCCGCGTTTCGTACAATAACCAAAAAGCAACATGCCAAAACTGCACTAAGGAAGTGCATTTCGGAATGTCTTGCACTGAAGCAGCGAAGCGCAATGCTTCACCACCAGCCGAGATGCACCCAAACACCACCGCCGTTCAACAACCCGGTACAAACAGTCAAGCTGAGACTTCAACCCCCAAATCGGTAGCAGAGACAACAGCAAAGACACGAGCAACAACGGACGCAGTAGAAGCAGCACCATCTCTTTCAACTAGAGCAAACACGTTACCAGCGCCCGAAGAGTTCACTATCGTAGCGAAAAAAAACAGGCAAGAAGCAGAAGACAAGTGATCACGAGCAATCCCTAAAGCAGAACGTTTCGGACAGCAGCGAAGATAAGATGAGCATGGACTCGGAGGCCCCACTTTCGAAGGAGGCAAGGACAGAGGTTACCTCGCCACCACGGAAGAAAATAATTGCTCGCGCCAGCAAACAGCAGCAGTAGTTCTTTTGTTTTTTTTTGTATCTGGCACTGTAAAACTGAACGGTACTGTGCCGTGTCAAATATGTAGATTCGATATATCATTCGTTAAAATATAATTTTTGCTTCGATTGTTTATAATGAGATTTTTTTTTCTATATCGAATATGACTTGCTTTTCATAACTTTTGAACCACGTGTACAAACATAATAATTCGTCAGTTAACCATTAACTAGCCCGTTCATCTGAAATCAGTATTGTTCAATTCGGTTGTGTAGTTTCTTAGATAATGAAGTTTCGTGATTTTCACATTTTTATTCATTACAGACCATGTTAAAGTCCGATTACAGTAAAATTCAACAGGGTGTTATGAGGAAGCTAGACCTTTCATTTGACACTAATTTTCTGGAAATCGGTTTAACATTCTCTGAGAAAAGTGAGTGAGTTTGAGTAGTCTTCGGAATATTTTTTTCTTTTAATAGCTGGGTTTAACATTTTAAAACACAACAGGCAAAGTAATAGTTCGATTGCAGAAAAAATCAATAGGGTATCATGGGGCAACTGTACCTTCAATATGACACTGATTTTATGAATGGCATCTAGCTGAGAAACATGAGTGAGATTCAATAGTCTTCAGAACACGCTTCTGTCCATAGCTTTTTAACTACAAGTTCAATCTTTATAAAATTCAAAAGTTAAGGGTTTTTAGGTAGCCCGTTTATTCATTTTGTTCAAATCGGTTGTGTAGTTTCTGAGAAAATGAAGTTTCATAATTTTTACATTTTTCAATAGAGACTTATGAGGCAACTAGAACTTTCATTTGCATTATTAGTTTCATGAAAAGCGGTCTGGTCATCTCTGAGCAAATCGAGTGAGATTGGGAGAGCGTTACATACATACATTAGACTGGGACACGGTTATATGGGAAAAAAGCGATGGTGTTATTTTTTCGCTCTCATGCACTTTTCGTGTTCCTTATGAGACCCATAACAACTGTGTAACTTTTCAGATCGATCGGTGAAACACCGATGCGACCGATTTTTAAAGCTTTTATACGGTTTTATATGGGAAAAAGCACTTTTTCAAACTTTTTCTATAGAGATGTCCAGTTGGCTCCTAAAAATATATCAATACATGATATAAGAAATTTTCCTGGGAAACACTCTTCTGAAGACCGCAAGGCGCTACCTTGCTTGTGAAAACAGATATTCACCCCAGACTGATTGAATATCTGACGAACGGCTCACCATTGAATTTTACTAGCAATACTGCTGCAGCATGCTGCTGTTGCAAATTCAACCATGTGATGAGAAATGATATCGCTTAAATTTATCTTGGAGGCTTCTCCGCAGATACTATGAGCAAAAAACACACTTTGAAAATTAATTCCACGCGAAATTATTTCTCATACTTAAACAAATTGCAAAAGCAGCATGCTGTAGCAGTGTTGCTGGAAATTTTTAATGGTGAGCCGTCCGTCAGACATTCAATCAGTTTGGGGTGAATAGCTATTTCTACAATCAATAAACAATCTACAATAAAATCGTATGGAGATGAAGATTGACCATCGTCCAAATCCTCCGACGGTTCGTTCTGATGTGATACTGGTTCAATCGTGTGTCCAGGAACCCTTTTCAAGTGTGTGACGTTGCGTCTGAGTTCCGTACTCGATAATGTCGAGCGAATGATTACATCCGATCCTGTTTTCTTTACTACCTGGAATTCTTCGGGCGAATAGTCGGCTTGCAGCTTATGATCTCTCCTCATCCTTTTTACGAAGACTCGATCACCTTCACGAATTTCACTGTATTCTGCCCGGCTTTTCATGTCTGTGTACTCCTTCCCCTTCTGTTTTCGAAGTTTGTCGAAATCCCTCACCGCTTCATCATCGGCATGAACGGGAACACGAGGTAGTTTGGTCTTAACGCGTCTGCCAAACATCAACATAGATGGCGCTTGTCCGGTGACCGAATGATTTGTCGCGTGATAGATCAGCAAGTAGTTGTAAAGTTCTTCCCTCCAATTTTTGCCAAGCTCCTGGGTGATTCGTAATCGTTTAAGAATAGAACGATTCTGTCGCTCTACTTGTCCGTTCATCTGCGGCCAATATGGAATGGTGTTAACCAGATGTATGTCGCGTGTCGTGCAATAATCCCTGAACTCTTGACTGGCGAATTGAGGACCATTATCCGCCTTGATCAGAGTCGGAATCCCGAAGCAGCTAAATATCATTCGTAGACTGTCAATCGTATTCTGCGTATCAATACACGTCATCTCGCATACTTCTAAAAATCGACTATAACAATCGACTACAACGAGTAGATATTGTCCCTCCGGAAGCGGTCCTAGGTAATCAATGGCTATGTCTTCCCATGGTCCGGTAGGAAGTTCCTTACGAACGAGTGGCTCGGGAACATTGGGAGCTGACACTAAAGTACATCCTCTGCAACCTGCCACGAACGATTCCACATTCGCGTCTGGCTTCGGCCACCATACCGACGTACGTAGATGCGACTTCATCATATTCACGCCAGGATCACCATCATGGGCTGTGTCAAGAACGCGTTGGCGTAAAGTAGTTGGCACCACTATGCGATCTCCTCGCAGGAGTACTCCTCCAACGTTGCAGAGCTCTACAGAAACGATACGATATTCAATAGGTAGTAAATCTAAGCAATCATTTTCCAAGCAATTGAGAACATTTGAAATTTCTTCATCATCTCGTGAAGCTTCCGCTAATTCGGACCACGAAACTGCGACAGTTGAGGCACTCACAGTAGCGATATGTTTGACAATGATTTCTTCTGCAGAATCAAAGGCTCAGCAGCTGTATTCGAAAGTCGCGAGAGGGCATCAGCCGCATTTTCATCCCCACGAATATGGACAACATCGTAATCAAAACATTGTAGCCTCAGGACCCATCTTTCTATTCTGGGGCATGGGCGCGACCTAGGAGTAAACAAATATGAAAGAGCCTTACAATCTGTTACTAGATCAAACTTTTGACGTAGGACTACGTCTAACCGCACTATATCGAGATACATTCTGCGGAAACTAAAACCAAGGTGTAACGTTGGAATGAAAGATTTCAAACGGTAATGCTGGTGTAACCACATAATGGATTACAATAATCAATATGTCGTTGGATTGATAAAATGATGGACAATTTTGTGATTCCTCAGTTATCATTATCATTTCATTGTTTAACAGTGAAAATTTAATAAAAGTTTCAAGGTCGAATTTTTACGAACAATATACCAATCACATGCGAGCACCTCTGGCACAGACTTCATGAATAGACACCAACTGGTTGCTGTGATATCCCGTATAGCAGTGGCAAAAAAAAATTTGACAGAATCCCCCCGTCCCAATAGGTCAACTAACGTTTGCTTCTATGAGCCTAGACTATATTGATGTCTTGAAGGTGAAGCTTTTTCGGAAAGTTCGTAACCACCTCCACTATCAGACAGTTTCACGTTCTGCTGTCAGAATGTTATTAAAACTGATGTCTTGATGGAAAACATGCTGGCACAGACAACAGTACTGCACCTAGCAATGTATGAATAGAGCGCTGGTTGGTCACTCGTCGTCTATCAGTACAGTAGAACTCGATATCCATTTGTGTGCAACCAAGCCAAGTTAAGACTACATTGCCGTTGTCGACGCACAATGGGGCGTGTTGGGTTAATGCGTAGGTATCGTTTGGCGATCTGGAATACAATCGAATTGCCGTTTAAATTGTCTTCTTCGTCTTTTTGTTTCGTATATGTAGTAGCAAATATCAGAATTCAATATGATTATTCGGGTACCGCAAAATACGCTGCGCCACCGGGGACAGCAAAATTCTGAACGTGTCGGTAGAGGCAGATAGCAGAGTATATAAATTAGGTTCATTGTACAGATAATCGCGTTGTTTATTTTTAAACTCTACACTCTGTTTTTCTCATGTCCATTTTAAGTTTTCTGTGAATAACATTTTGGTTCAAAAACTGTAATTTTTTATCGTTATTTTTTCCACGAACTTGTAATTGCAGGAAAATTTTATTATGTGACATCTTTGCCGCTTGGTGATTGGAGAGTGAGCCATAACAACAAATAAATATTGTTTAATTTCTACTAAATCATACTCAATTTAGGTCTGTATAGAAGCTTGCCTTTTCGCGTATCAAAGAAAATTGACTGTATTAGAATGAAAGATATTCATCAATGTTAAGGAGAACATTTTTTCTTTTAAAATAGAGTGCTGCAAATAAATAATTAAAACAGACGCCGTTTGATTTTGCCAAACACGACATGGCAAAATTTGCCAAAAATGAACGGTTCTCTTTTCATAACGTTTTTTCATGGATATTTCCTCCAATGAACTAGTTTTAGTTCAAGTCGTTTGAGGTGTCGCTTGATGAATTAAGGCTGATGACCTAGATACTTGATATTACTACCCGAATAATTAGAGGCTTAGTACTGCTTAGATCATGATCATTATACAATTCAGGGTTGATATTTGTTGACACTCTTGAGTGAAAGTGAAAAAAAGCATCCATAAACGTTATTGTTTTTCAATCCTTTCAGAGTTCTCCCTCTTCGCTTTTTGCATGGAAGTGAACTGTCAAAACACCTCATTATATTTTATGCGATGAAAGCAAGACAACAAAATCAGTTTATCAGTTAACGAAGATTGTCAAGGCATCGGTCAGTGTCAGTGAAAAAGTGTTTCGGTGAGGTTTATTTTGGTTGAGTGGACTGTTTGTTTTTCTTTTTCGCTTTGAAGTGAAGATCATTTGGTTGGATTTGTCGTCAAACTTTATTCCGTAACCGTGAACGATGCGCGCGATCTATTTCATCTGAGTATAACAGCACGTTACTAGGACGAAAATCTAGTGTATCTGAAAGAGTGCTGCGAACATTGGAAGTGAAAATTGAAAATGATTGGCTGTAATTTTCGAAGAATTTTGCTGGGGAAAATGACTTTTATCAGCACTGTTATACATATAACCGGCACATGTTCCGGTCATGTTCCAGGAACCGTTTTACCAATTCCGGTCATTCGCTTTGGCAATATAAAGAACCAAAATACCTTTCTTTTGGAGGATGTTGAGCTTAAATTTGTTGAAATTATCAAGAAGACTAAGAAATGTGTTTAGACATAATCGCTCGTTTTGGCACATGTGTGCCAAAATCGAATCGTGCTAGAAGTAAAACGAGCTCAAATCAAACAGAGCCTCAAAGGGAAATATAAAACTATTGTAGTCCTACGTCAACTACGCGGTCGTATCACGGATACCACCCTCCTACTATTTTCCGAGTAAGTAAAATTGAAACTTCTCAACTGCCCAGACCAATGCTAGTGCCTCCTTTTCGGTCTGACAGTAGCGTTTTTCGGTCTCCGTTAAAGACTTGGAAGCAAAACTGATGACCCTCTGGACTCCGAACTTATCTGTTTGTACCAGCATGGCTCCGAGCCCCGTAGGACTGGCATCCGCAATCACTGCTGTTTGTGATCTTGCATCATAGAACCCTAGCTTTCGCACATTTGCCATGGTACGCCTAATCGTTTGAAATGCCTCTTCGTGGCGCTCTTCCCAAGAAAACCTTGCACCCTCCCTGGTTAGTTCTCGTAACGGTTCATCTTTTGATGCAAGATCCGGAATGTACTGATTAAGATAGTTCGCCAGCCCTAAAAAGCTACGGACTTCGGCATCGTTAGATGGCCGACGAAAAGATAAGATTGCAGCTACTTTTGTGTCCGATGGAGCTATGCCAGTTTGGCTAATTTTATGACCCAGAAATTCAACTTCTTCAGACCTGAACAAACATTTGTCCCAGTTGAGCTGGACTCCCCTATTCTCTAGCCTATCCATAACTTGTTTGAGTCTAGCATTATGCTCCTCCAGGTTTTTTCCTACTACGAAAATATCGTCTAAATACCAATGTGTCCCATAACAACCACATAAGATTTCATCAACCACTTTTTGAAATATTTCTGGTGCGGTGACAAGGCCAAAAGGAAGGCGTTTAAATCTGAACAGGCCTTTCGTAGTTATGAATGTAAGAATATCTCGAGACTCCTCATCAACTAGCACCTGAAGGAAGGAGTCTTTTATGTCTAACTAACTCCAAATGTTGCCACCTCCCAGCCTAGCAAGTATCTGTTCGATGACTGGCATTGGATGATGCTCACGTAGTACCGCTTGGTTCACTCTTCGGAAATCTACACATAGGCGGAGCCCTCCAGTGGCTTTAGCGACCACCACCAATGGAGACACCCACGTTGTTGGACCATTTTTAGGTTCAATAATGTCTCGGTTAAGCATCTCGGCAAGTTTACGGTTTACCTCTGCTTCAAGCGGTATTGGGAGTCGACGGACAGGTTGCACCACGGGTTTAACGTTTGGTTGCATGTGAACATGGACTTCTACATCTTTAATGCAGGCAAAAGGATGCACTGTGTTCACTTGGTTCACATATACTCCCACCTTCAATACCGCAAGCTGTTTCGCAGTTTTGTCGCCGAGTAAACATTTTTGTCCTTTTTCCACAATATAAAATTCAGCGATTGCCGATTCATCATTTATCCGGATCTCTGCTGTGAATTTACCACGGATATTTAAAGGTGTATCGTTACCATATGCAAGGAATGTGCGATCTGACTTTTTGGAAGATGATAAAACTCGAACTTCTGCCCTTTTCAGACGCTCCCAAGCATCCACGGTCAGCATATTGGCATCTGCCCCTGAGTCAACAAGCATTTCTAACTTAACTCCTCCTACAACGAACTCAAGAACGTTGGACTGATTCCCAGAGAAGAACGCGTAGTATACCTTGTTGTCTTCTGTTGATTTATCGCAGGCTTCATCGCTGACTTCTTCGACTGCGCGAATTTTCTTACTGGGGGAAGGACGAGTGTGAGGATCCTCGTGAATGCCTCTGTCTCTACGCGAAAGTTTGCATTTGAATTCAAAGTGCCCAATACGCTTACAAAATCTGCACCGCTTTCCACTTGCAGGACAATCTTCCGAAGATGAGTAGTGACCGGTCTTGCCGCAGTTGAAGCAGACAACATTTGAAAAATCTCTGGCCGGAGGACGTTTGGGGCCGAAGGCTTCCGAGATACCCCTGTTTCTACCGAATCTCTGCGTAAACTTTTCCTTCACCGGATACAATGTCTTCTCACCAACGGTTTTGGACTCAGTTTTCAAATCATTCAACTGAGAATCGACTCCTTCCAGACTATTAGCAATTTCCACGATTTCATCTAACGTACGATCTTTCTGCAACAACCTGCGGCGAAGTTCATTCGATTGACACCCCTCCACTATAACATCCGAGTAAAGGCGCTATATCCTTGGTTTCGAAACCCGAACATAAGGAGGAAATACCTATGTTCCATCCCAGGAGATTGGTCAACAAAGGAGTGTACTTTCTTAGCTTTATCACTCTCAACGAATTAGGCATATTACTTCTTACACACGGATCGGTTGGTACGGATTGTCCCCGATCTTAGATTATATTGTATTATATTGCGCTACACAGTGGGCCTGGCCGTTGACAAGAAAAATGTATGGAAATCATTTTTTAAATGGTTGATATCATTTTCCAGGATCCTTTCAAGTACTGGCTGTGTTAGTGTAGACTAGACTAGACTATAACATATGAAATAAAAATCCGATTGCGAAGGCTTCCGAGATACCCCTGTTTCTTCCGAATCTCTGCGTAAACTTTTCCTTCACCGGATACAATGTCTTCTCACCAACGGTTTTGGACTCAGTTTTCAAATCATTCAACTGAGAATCGACTCCTTCCAGACTATTAGCAATTTCCACGATTTCATCTAACGTACGATCTTTCTGCAACAACCTGCGGCGAAGTTCATTCGATTGACACCCCTCCACTATAACATCCGTAATCATAAGATCCATTAGTACACGCCTTGTCGACTCAGAGTACTTCTCAAACCCGCAATATGCTGCTTGTTGCCGTAGACGAACCATGTAATGAGCAAAACTTTCCTCTGGCAACTGTCTTGTTTGCCGAAGACGATGACGTTCCAATATATCTTGTCTTGTTGGCTGAAAGTAGTTATCCAATGCCGAAATAGCCACATCATAGTACTGCTTCTTGGTTGCAATCACCGGAAAATTGCTTGCCTCCGGAAGGTTGCAAGAAACCTTGTCCAACTGTGGACCTCCCAAGTACAATAGCTTAGCGCGCTTCTTGAACTGGTCATCGATGTCATTCGCTTCGAAATATCGTTCGAGTGAACTTTTCCAATCTCGCCACTCATGGTGGAGTCGAGACTTCGCAATGTCCTCGCAACGGAATTGTTGTACTGGTCTTGAATTGTCCATCTGAAATAAAACATAATAAATTGAATTTTCACCAAATTCGAAACATTTGCCCCATGTATCTTCTTGTTGCCCCTTGCATAATCATTTGCCCCATGCATTATCACAGCTTGCCCCATGCATTATCACAATTTGCCCCATGCATTATCACAATTTGCCCCATGCATCATCATTTGCCCCATGCATCATCATTTGCCCCATGCATTACCATTTGCCCCATGCATTATCATTTGCCCCGTGCATCATCATTTGCCCCATGCATAATCACTAACTCTAAACAGAAACATTCAACTACCTCCCTAAACTCATCATGCAACTTCTGCAAACAACAACCCCTTTCTCTCCTTACAAAAACAACAGAGTGTCATCTTCAAATGCAACTGAAACCAATTTTCAACGCCAAGGTCATGAGCAACGAAAAGCAACTCAACGCATCTTTTAACACCAATACAAATGTTCCAAGTCGGCCATCGCTATGTGTGCTCACTCTCATTTTTTTAGTTCTATTCTCTCACCATGATCAAGTAGAGAAAAAAACGCCAGAGCTCTCACTCAGCCACGCAAATGTACTGGCCGAAACCTCCATCTTATTTTTTTTTAGAACGGATTTTAAAATTAACAATTTAACAACATTTCCCTAATGTATTCTAATTCTAATAGCTCACACTGATTCACCGTCGTCGCCAAGTTGTAGTGAACATGAAACTAGCTTTAAATTACTGTTTTAAATGTACGTTTATTATTATTCCTTACAGACCGTTATTTTCATCGCCCGACCGATATCAACGCTCACTTTCCAATCCCCCTCTTTGTCTCGTTCCCTCTTCTTTCTGCTGAGCAATGTTGCCAGAGCATAAGACCCCTACAGAGAGGGAGAAAGGCGGGTATTTTGGTTTTAGTAATTATCAGCTTTTTGCTGAACAATTCTTTTGTTTCTTTTAAAATGATTATGTTTTCGCACAAATCTGTTACGAAAAGGGTTGGACCGGTAACAAGGCTAGCTGGATGATGTGCGTGGTTTTGCTCTAAATTAGATTTTCGTTAAAAAGTTGTTTTCTTGCCAGAAATATTAGTGTATTTGGTCAAGATTCTTAGTTCAGGTTCTGCTGCTAGATAAGTAGTATTTTTATTCGAAGTGTTTCGAAATGTTTTGTTTTTTGTTTGTGTTAAAACCGTAATTGAGAAAAATTGAAAAAAGTGGGATGGGCCTTTCGTTCATTTGAACCAGCTAACGAAAATGACCAACAGTTTTTTAAGCGCCTCAAAACTGATCGTCCGCTCGAAACCGAACTTAACCAAAACATAACGAGTTTTCATCTTCAATGTGTAAGGAAATTAGTTTTTAAAAAAGTAACTTTTTGAGATATTTAATTTTATGACTTCTCTGGCTTTTGAATAAAATTTTAGCTCCTAAACAAATTTTACATAATTATTCTAAATTTTCAAAGCTCAGCCACTTTGAAACAATAATGTTTATTTCGGCATTTTTTAAATAGACTAAAAATGTTGTATTGTTACTTATACTTATAAGGTTTTTATCGAATTTTCGGGCTTGATGGGAATATTATTATTTTTCCTTTTTCAATAACAAAAAACAATACCACATTCATTTCAGAGAGCGAGTAATGGCGCTATAACCATAAGCTAGAAATGCTAGGACTAGAGTTAATACTCAAGTTCCAACCGTAACAGTGGAAGCGAGTAAAGGCGCTATATCCTTGGTTTTGAAACCCGAACATAAGGAGGAAATACCTATGTTCCATCTCAGGAGATTGGTCAACAAAGGAGTGTACTTTCTTAGCTTTATCACTCTCAACGAATTAGGCATATTACTTCTTACACACGGATCGGTTGGTACAGATTGTCCCCGATCTTAGATTATATTGTATTATATTGCGCTACACAGTAGGCCTGGCCGTTGACAAGAAAAATGTATGGAAATCATTTTTTAAATGGTGGATATCATTTTCTAGGATCCTTTCAAGTACTGGCTGTGTTAGTGTAGACTAGACTAGACTAGAACATATAAACTAAAAATCCGATTACAATATAATTTAATAAGGCTTTATGGGGCAACTAGACCTTTCATTTGAAAATAACTTTTTGAAAATCGGTCCAGTCATCTCTGTGAAAATCGAGTGAGGTTGAAAATTTGCACATACACACACACATACACACATACAGAAAATGCTCAGCTCATGGAATTGAGTCGAGTGATATATGCCATTCGACCGTTTGGAGCACTTTTATACCTTCGGTTTTGCCAGTGATAGTGATACCTTCCTTGAAGAAAGGCAAGAACTAGTGAATGATATAAACTCATCGGAAAACATTTATATTTATAACTTTTGGACAACATGTTTATTCATTGTAACAATCATCGATGGTTTTGAAGACAGCATGTTCATTTGATACCTGTTTTGTTCCAATCGGTTGTATAGTTTCTGAGATAATGAAGTTTCGTGATTTTAACATTTCGTTACATAAAAGACAACGTTACAGTCCGATTATAATAAAATTTAATAGGGTATTATGAGACAACTAGACCTTTTATTTGCAACTTATTTCGTAAAAATCGGCTCAGCCATCTGTGAGAAAAGTGGGTGAGTTCAAGCAGTCTCAGGATAATGTTTCTTTTCATAGCCTGATTTCACATTATTATACTTAACGAACAAAGTTAAAGTCCAATCACAATAAAATTCAATAGGGTCTTATGGGGCAACTAGACCTTCCAAATGACACTAATTTTGTGAAAATCGGTCTTGCCATCTCTGAGAAAAGTGAGTGAGATCAAATAGTCTTCGAAACACGTTTCTTTGTATAACTTTTGAACTACATGTCCAAACACTGAAAAGTTAATTTACAAATGGTTCAAAAAACAAGCCCGTTTTTTTATACCAATTTTGTTCAAATCGATTGTGTAGTTACTGAGATATTGAAGTTTTGTGATTTTCACATTTTGATTAGGGTGGTTTACCGGTAAAACAAAAACCGGTAAAACCGATTTATTTTTCAATACCGAAATACCGGTATTGGAGAGACGAAAAAACCGGTATTTTCGGTATTTTTCTTAAAATGGAAAAAAAAACTTCCCACAATATTCATAAAGTTTTGTTAGGCTAATGAATGCCTCTTACTTAGGTATAATCGTTACAAATCACATGACGATGTATACAGGGTGTAAGGTAGCTCACTTTTAATCAAATCCTTCAAGGGATAGAGGACCCTATTTGATGAAAAAAATTCTACGCATATGGTCAAAATTTAACTACTGCAGAGTTATTCTCTTCTTCTAGTTTTCGGTTATGTTTACCTTTAACGAGGTCTATCACAAGAAGAAAGATAGCTAGCTCAATTCTGTTGGTTTTCTTGAAAAGCTGAGAAAATTTCGTAATCAATAGTGTCTCAAAAATGTCGAATTAGGAAGAACAAGAAGCCTTTAGAAAGGAATAAATATGAAATCAAATGTTTCTGAGAACTTAACAGCAATTTTCTCTCTGAAATGTGTGATAAACATGGAGTTTGTTGTTAACCAAATTAAACATTAATGTCTACTCTACTAGTTGTTCTCTGACACCAAGCACCTAATTCTTTTAGTTTAGATACTATTTCACTTTAAAAGCAATCAGCCGCGCCTTCGTTTAGTGTGGTAGAATTCACAATTTTCTGCTCGTTCAAGGCAAACAAAACCAAAAACTGAAATTAGTGAATAACTCTGCAGTAGTTGACTTTTGACCATATGAGTAGAAGGATTTTTTTCATCAAACATGGTCCTCTATCGCCCCTTGAAGGATTTTAAGTGAGCTCCCCAATATAATAAATACATTTAGACAGAAGCAACATTATACATATTAATTTTCCCTCACCTATTTACCAATTTTTGTTATCTTTTTGTTCGTTCTGCTCGGATTCAGACAATGTGTTTGTGTGTATCGATAATATGTCAAAAAACAAAGACGTAGTCCTACGTCAAAACTTCAATAAAGCATTTATTTTTTAAGTATAACAGCTTATCTCTTCACACACTCATACTCACAGAGGCAACGCGTGTGTAGGTTCAAAACCTACCAGTTTAACTACAAAATATGAGGCAGTAATTACAATTATGTCAGCGAAAAAACGCAAGACATTATTCATTTTGTGCTATTTAAAAGTAAAACTAAAAAAAATATAAATTTGGATTAGAAATTTATTTTTTGTTGAGACAAAGTGTTATAATCAACCAATAAAGATTTTATCCTAAAAATTACTGCTCCTTGAAAAAGTGAAATTTAAATAGCTGTAGCATGGTCAAAGCTTCGTCGCCCGTACCGCAGCGGGCTTTTATTAGCAACTAGCTGAATGTACCCGGCCTCACTCGTGTACAAGTTTCTGCTTTTTCTATTTTAAATATTAATTTCTATTTCAGTTATTTCAAATATTTATTTCTATTTCAGTTACAAACTTGTTCATATGCCACATTTTTCGTTTCTCCATTAGAAGCTAAAGTTAATAAAATAATAATAATAGTAATGAATAATTTGGACGAATTGTTTAAAGAGCATCGAACAGAATAAAGAAGTATTTACCTTCGATTCATTCGGATTCGTAAAAAGTAAATTCTGGTCTGATCGTGATTTCTTTTTTTTATTTCATTCATATATACTCTTCTCAACAGTTTCAAATATTGTTTTTCTACGAAATTTATTGTTGTTCACTAATTTGAAACTAAGTTTTGCGATGTGAAAGAAAATTTAAATAAAAATCTGCATGTTTTTTTTCGTTATTACATTAGTTTCGAAATTATGTTCTTCGTAATCATATCACTAGATTCATTCATTGGAGTTTTTCAAACACTGTTATCCAGTGTTGTATCTGGATCGTATACCACAAGAGATCAAAATAATGGTCGCAAAGGTCCTAATCTTAGAAAAAAATCTGGATCGTAATGAAGCAGAGGTACTCATAAATGCAAAAACATAATCATGCAGCGTCACGTCCATACATAGATGCAACCTGAGACGCTAAGCAAAAAATAAATTTCAAATCCAAATTTATGTAGGTAACGTTTTCGGCAGTGGCTTACTTCGGCAGGTTTTTGCATAAGACTGCGGCAGAAAACCACTACCGAAGACGTTCGACACCCCATATCTTTAATTATTTTTCAGTTTTATTTTTAAATAGTACAGGGAAAATGACTTGCGTTTTTTTTTCGCGGACAATCATCATTACTTCCCCGAACTATGATTTTAAGAACTTTGTAGTTGAAAAAGTAGGTTTAAAGACCACGAGTCACCCCTGGTTTGTATTAATCCGAAAGAAATAAAAATTCCGGTTTTTACCGGTTTTTACCGGTTTCATCGGTTTTTAATTTTATGAATACCGAAATACCGGTTTTTCGAAAAGTCGGTAATACCGACCACCCTAGTTGACTTCTTTTAGAGCTTAGAAACCTAAGCATTTTAAATTACTTGGAAGCTCAGGATCTCATAATATTTGTGTTAATACTGATCACGAGAATACTGAATTGATGATACACAGTCTAAAGAAATATTCATTCCAAAATGATTCTGAATTTTGCTTTGAACAACTATTATGTAGCTCAACTACACGATCCAAATATTGTTATATCCGCAAATGTGAACATTGCCCAAGCCGTTTAGATTTTGAAAACAGTTTTTTCAAAGAACTTGAGGAACGTTGTGTGAGAGAAATACCTGTCGAACAGTCGATTGCAACAGATCGATGTAATATAGAGTAGAGACACTTGTGAAATCAATTGTTGAATTTGTATCTTATTTTTGTGAAAAGTTGAAAATGTTGATAACCCACGATCATATAAAAACTCAACAGTCGACTTACATGAGAGAAGCAAAAAAATAATTTGAAAGATGGTGAAGTTGTTATAGTGTGTGATTTCTCAGAGCACTATGCTTGAGAACCGTTCGCCCAATCGTCTTGTTGTCAAAGTATGAATTGTATATATTTGATCAAATAATGGACAAATTAAGATAAACGTGTATTTTCCTAAATTTTAATAATTTTTCGAGCTTAAATTAGAAATAACTCGAAAACCAATGCCTTTAGAATGGTAACTATCAAGAGCTTTTTGGTGTAAAATAACTCTACGCATCTTTTAAAATCATCAGAATAATTTTTTTTTGAAATGTTTGAATTAGAATTTTTATAAAAAAATCAATCTACCATAAAAATCCTGGACTTTTTTTTTTAAAGTTTCGTTTTAACGTCAAGTTTATTTAAAAAATAATATAAAAAAAATTCAACTCTTTTTTTCAAATTGATATTTAATGTTTATTTTTAATTTTTTTTGTACAAAAAAAATTCTTTTGTACAGTGTATAATTTTTTAATGATACATTTTTGTTCCCTACAACTCATTCTCAGACAGTTTTTCTATACAACCAACGGTTTCTGGACTACAATGTTTCGAATAAAACCTATGCCAAAAGACATACCCCCTTTTAGAATGTAACTCATGGGTGTAAAAAGTCTCTCCATCTGTGAAAAATGCTCAGTTTGCTAAGCCAAATAGGTGTGCAAAGTTTCATTCAAATAAAAAATGGTCGATTAAATTTTCGCGTATTTCCAGGTCATTTGAAATGATTTTGCTCATTTGGCCTTTATAAGAGCCTGTTTCAGCCGAAGCCGCTCATAATAGTTCTAGACAGCGACAACTGCAATCCCTTAGCAGCAGTATTAGCAGTGCGGTGGATACCAGCGATAGCGGATAGCGGCCACAGCTGTGGCGTAGCAATGGATAGCGTATCAGTTGCAGCGGGAGTGTCAACATCGAAAGCAGCTGGGCCAGCTGATGCAGGAGCAGCGTTACCAATGGCAGCGTATACAACTGTGGCATGGCTACGAATAGCGTGACAGTTGCAGCGGGTATAATTGACCATGAAGCATTTATGCAATAATTCAATGAAAACTGCAATTGCAGCAATCGGCCTTTTTCAAGGCTACTGAATCTTTTCGGAAGAGCATAATGAATGGTTAATATAAAACTGCAACTGAGGTTTGATGCTGCTGCAAATGCACAGCAGTGTGATGTTTATTACGATTTGTTGATACTGTGCCTAACAAGCGGTATATACGAAACAAATCCGATTTCAAAATGACTGACACGCAAGCAGCCGGGTTATCTTTCTTGTAAAAGTATTCTACTTCAACCATGCGGTCGTGGCTTTGCACACAACCCTCCTGTGATTTTTTTGAGCGAAATTGGTTGGATTACGCGAAAGCCATCGGAATGAACCGGTGGCCTGCCGATGACAATGCACAAAAAGTGAGCTTCCTTTTGTCGGTAATCGGTGAAAGTGCTCGAAAAAAATATTTTCATTTCGAACTTACCGCGGAAGATCAGGTGAGCCCTGAAGTTGACCATTGCGGATATTACCCTGGTCAAAGCCTAAGACAAGACGTGACAGCTGGCTTCTTATTTTTCTTTTCGTAACGGCCGTCATCCCCGTCGAAATTTTTTTGAACGTTCCATACCGTTGATGCCAGAATGATTATTTTTAACAACTTCTGCAGGTCAATGAAAATAATACAAATTAAAATTGCAATATATAGGCGAATAATTCTCAATTCTTATTTATTATTTTATGTTCAATAAAGCATATTTCTATTATCAATTTTTTTCTTCTCAAGTTTTTTGGTACCCAAATTTTTTCTTTCTAAGTTTCTTGGACTTCAACCGAAATAGTAATAAACGATTAATCAATGCATTTTTAAAGTTATAACAGTGAAATACATTACTCGGTAATATCATGTACCTTGCATACTTTTGCATCATTATTTATGAACAATTATAATAGCTAAATTATGACTCTCCAGCATCACTGCTTTACAGTGAAAAGTAACCTCGTTGTATTTTCTACGTGACGATTGCGTTATCGAATTCAGCCAATCAGCAGCCGGTTCAAATTGGTTGAATGTAACGGTGACCAGCTGTCACGTCTTGTCTTAGGTCGAAGCAATCGATATGTGTCGAGCGGAGGAAATCGCAACGAAACGTGCACTGGAGCTTTCTGTCCCACCACTCGAATCTGAGGTTAACAAGGTGAGTGCGAAATTTTCCAAAGCAAAAAACCTTTTTTGTAAGTTTTGTGGTGACTACTGTGAGGGACAAATTAGAGCTACTAAATATAACGCGGTACAACTTGTTATGAACTAGTATTACATATATTTCTCGCATCACCAAAAGAGGTCCTTTCACTCGTATCGCCTATACGCTTCTTTCCGCTTATTCTCTCTCTCCTGCTTATCCTACTTCTTACTCCAGGGATAGGACACCTGTAATGCGAGGGATAGGATACAAATTATCTTTTGTCAATGCGTGAGACATTTATGTAGACCCTACAACTCTCCCTTGTTTTTATTAAGATTAGCAAGACTCAGTGCGGCACATAGTCAACAAACTTTCTAGGTTCTGTTCGCGTACGCTTTAAACTTGGTGGTGTTTCTTTCAACGGCACTGATTCAGCAGGAGCCTCTTGCGAACCTATTTTGTCTACTTGTGGTAAGTA
The DNA here is from genome assembly GCF_029784165.1 of Wyeomyia smithii. Lineage (NCBI taxonomy): Eukaryota > Metazoa > Arthropoda > Insecta > Diptera > Culicidae > Wyeomyia > Wyeomyia smithii. Next base: position 79,245,421 of record NC_073694.1, read on the forward strand.
TTCATTACGAGGTTCAACTTTCCCTAATTGATGATTGTTATCAGGCTCAATCCGTTTAAGATCAGCCACATTTCGACGATATTCTTTTCCATCCTCCGTTGAGCGCACCGATGTATCTGCACCAGTCTTCCGAATAACGACGAATTCTTCGTGAGCGAATCTAGAGCTATGTTTATTCTCCTTGCGCTTACGTTTTAATAGCACTCTATCTCCTACGTCAATTTCGCTAGGGCGTGCTCTACGTTTCACATCGGCGGCTACCCGTCCCTTTTTCTTCTGGACTTCATCCTGATCTCGCACATCTTCATCTGTATGACAATTCAACTGAATGCGTGGCAGCTTGGAGCGTATCCGTCGATTAAACATTAACTCGGATGGTGATCGACCTGTTGTAGGATGCGGCGTGGCGTGATAAGATAGCAAATATTGACACAAAACATGTCTCCAATTTTGGCCTAGCTCTTGAGCAATTCTCATTCGTTTTAAAAATAGAGCGGTTTTGTCTTTCGACCTCGCCATTTTGTTGGGGCCAGTAAGGGATAGTGTTAATCAATCTAATATTGAACTCATTGCAGAAGGTTGTAAATTCTTCGCAATTGCAATTGAACTGTGGCCCATTGT